>NC_081420.1:76242526-76534962 GCF_949786415.1 Peromyscus eremicus | reverse complement strand
TGGGGAGCAGAGGAAGGCCCGAGTGAGTGTGTAAGGAGAAGATGAGGTCCTGAGTGAATGTACCTAACTGACAAGGACTCCCATGCCTTAAACCAATAGGAATCTGCAAAGCCTTCCCTGGGTCAGACTCAGGGTACCAACACAGCCTTCCTATGATGATCTATGTGCAAATGCTGACAGAGTTTACAGAAGCAGCTTCCTCCTGGATCTTAACAGCTTGAAACTGCTCCCATACAGAGACCTTCCACTGAGTCCAGCTAACCCCTCCTTCTCCGGCTGGACAGAATAAGGGCCTGTTAAAGAGCACAAGCTAACCAATCCAGCTTTTCTGTATGTCTGTCTGTCCTTTCTTCATTCCCTAGTCACCCTCGTCAGGTTTCCAGGACCAAGCCACGAAGGACTCAGCAAATGTATAATTGTCTTATTTATATATGGATGAAAAACTGGGATTACCAAATTTTAAAAATCAATCTTGAGGGGACTGGAGAGGTGGTTCAGGGCCTGGGAACATTTGCTACTATTCCACAGGATACCAGTTTGGTCCCAGTACCCACCACCAAGTGGCTCACAAAACCTGTAACCCCAGATCCAGGAATCCTGTGCCTTAACTGGCACCTGCACACAAGGCATATACTTATATAACATACACAATACACACAAATAAAAAAACCCACATTTCTTGTTTCCTCATTAAAGTATTCCATATGCTTTTATTACCATAATTGTTTATTACCATAAAAGGTTGAGAAAGACCCTGTTTTAGCATTTTTCTCCTTCTTGGTTCTATGATGACAGGATGTGGGTGCTTCTGTACCCAAGTATGTACAGCAGGTCTGAAAGCTGAATGCTCTTGCAGGACACTTCCTTTTATGGCTTTTGTTTTTATGAGGCCTAAGCTTCCCAAATCTGCTATGAAGGAGGAAGAAGCAAGGATTGAAAGGCCATAGATGCTGGTTGTTGGGTCCTTTGCTCAGAGCAGCACCCCAGAGTATCTCTCCGAGGCTCGTTCATCTTTCATTGCTTCCCATACCCAGGAGGCCTTCTGAATCACCTCTTGGGCATTCATTTCCATGTGGAAGTCAAGGCTCTTAATCAATCACCCTTTAGATATTTTGAGTTGGGGAGCATGGGAAAACAAGTGGGAACCATGAAGTGGAGGCTGAAATTCAGATGTGGACTACCACACTACTCTTTTGCATGTAAGGAGATTAGGAAGCTGTAGTTCTCACTGATGTAATTTTCAAGCCTGGAGGTATGGAAGAATGCTGATATTGGTAATTAAAGCCAGAGAGTTGAGTAGTCAAGTATTTGTAGGAAGTAGAGAATAATGGACCCAATGCTTGGAGTCTCTCCGAGGTTACGACACAGTCTTGAACACAGGTGCTTGTAAGTAGCTGGACAGATGAGGGTGCCACACACATGAAGCAGCCAATCACAACTGACACCGCCAGGCAGGTTTTACTTAAATCATATGTTGTATAAATTATTCTTAAACTAATGGCTAATTTAATTTTAAAATTGGGGACTTACATCTAGACCTTCTGCCTTTTTTGGAAAAAAGGGAAACTGCACTGTTGGGACCACATTTTCCTGTGACTAGAGGTAAGCAGTCACTGCTATCTTCAAATGGGCAGGCTACCTCTGGAAAGCCACAATCAACTTCACATACTTAATGGCAGGGAAGACGACTTGTGGAGGGGCTACCCACCACCCCTGCATTTCCCCAGAGTGCTCTTGAGTAGGATCAGCAAGAAATATTAGAAGGATAGAGGGGAGAGAAACAGATATAAAATACAGGATAGCCTCGAGAGGGCCTGAATCCTAATCCATTAGCCCCAACTGTCTCTGCCCTAGGGTATAGGAATGCCAAGGGGTGGAGCAAAAGACCTCCCCCCAGCACAGCCAAGTGCAGACCATCTTGGACACCTGCACTGAGGCCCATGGTCCAATCATCCTCTCTATGCAGACCTGCTGGGGAAAGCCACTAGGAAACCTGAAAATAGGCTCCCACTGTGACTAAAATTAGCTTCCTATCCAAATCCTAGCCAGGTTACTCTAGGGCCTTTCTCAACTAGACCTTAACCTTAACTTGAAACCAAACAAAACCATCAACATAGTTGTAACAGCTGAATGATCTTTAGGATGACCCCAGCTCCTTTAAAATGCCTTTGTCAGACCATTCAAGACTTAAAAAAAATAGCATTGTTCAGAAAATGACACCAAAAGGAGTGGCACTATTAGGAGGGTGGCCTTGTTGGAGTAGGTATGACCTTGTTGGAGGAAGTGTGTCATTATGGGGGTGGGCTTTGAGGTCTCCTATGCTCAAGCTACACCCATCGTCACAGTTCACTTCTTTTTGCCTGAGGATCAAGATGTAGATCTCTCAGCTCCTTCTCCAGCACCATGTCTCCCTGCATGCCACAGTGGCTCACCATGGCAACAATGGACTAAACCTCTGAACTGTAAGCCAGCCCCAATTAAATGCTTTTCTTTATAAAAGTTGCCATGGTCATGATGTCTCTTCACAGCAATAGAAACCCCAACTAAGTCATGGCAGGAGATGGGTCTCTGTGGGAGATTTGGATCCTAACCTCCACAAGCTGCAGTTAACAAACCCAAATGGATTCCACATAGACAAACCCCCATTTCCTACTTTGAGTCTTTTTTTTTTTTTTTCATTTCTCTGATGCTATTGAACCCCAGACCATTTCCTTCTTTGGTCCTCTATTTTTCCTTAAAAACGCCCAATTATCTCAGTACAAAGCAGAGTTCAGTCACTATGGGTTCTTGTCCAACTGCAGCAGCACAGTACTGATGAAACTCTGCTTAGAGTTTGCCTTTAGGTCTGGCTTTATTTACTGTTGATGAAAGGCTAATAGTCAAAGAAACCAATAAAGGTATTAGATTTAATATCGGCTTTCTTTTTAGTTTGTCTGTTTTGCTTATAGTTTTTTGCTTGTTTGGTCGAGGTAGGGCATCTCTATCTATCTGAGGTGGCCTGGAACTCATCATGTATGCCAGGCTGGCCTTGAACTTGCAATCCTTCTATTTCAGCCTCCCAAGCTCTGTTATTATAACAGTGCACACACTTGTCTCCTTCTTTCCTTCAGGTGAGCTGAAAAAAGAAAAGGAGGAGGAGGAGGAGGAGAAACAGTTAGTGGCAGATGAACTCTGGTAGGAGCCAGGTACTGGAGAATGTGCAATGTAAATGAAAAACTAACTTTTCAAAAGGAGAACTAATTCCTTTTGAAATTAGAGATAATGATGACAGGCTATAGATATGATGAAGAAATCAGATGAAGAATAATAGGGCTGAAGAGGCAAGAAAGTTAAAAATCTCAGTAGACTGGACTAATACTAGACATAAAGACAGATACAGAGCAGAAAAAGGTATCCCTCTCAAGGACATGTTCCATCCATAAAATATCACAACCAATTCCTCCTACACTGACTGGATTGTTTACTGTTCTCTAAAAACTGTTCTCTAAAACCATAGACTACCAGAAACTGTGGTTCCAAATATCAGCAAAAAGAAAACCTTCCACTCATGTCTGGAGGATCACAGAAACAGCAAAGCAGCCTTGATATGAAGAGCTTCAGAAAAAGAGTATTCCCAAGACAACATTCCGCATACGTGGTAACTTTGTTGTGTTCAAGGAAATGGAACCTTGGCCCACTGTTATCTAGACCTGAGGGTGGTACCTTTACTCAGAGTTCTTCTTTGCTCAGAGTCTCTCAAAATACTGGATCATTTAAATTGTATCCAAATTCCACACTTGCAAGACCTGATACTCCCGTCTTTTTCTTTATTTCTAAGATTCTCCACTGTTCCTCTGTTGTGAGCTCTCCTCCACTGCGGCAGACCAATCAGGCTGACTCTTTTGAACTCTGGATTTGTTTCTGGAGGTGCCAGAACGCTCCAATGAGCTCAGGGGTCAGTGGAGTTTTTCATAGTTCCATCATTCCTTTTCCCAGCAAAGTCTGGAAACCAGAAAAAAGGTTTCTAATTGTCATTGAAGTTTTTTCCCTTGTAGCACCTCAGAGCCTTTTCCACATAGAATTTTTGTGGTATTTATCTTCTGAAGAGAATGCTAAGACATTTGTTTGTTTTTGCAGTGCAAGGGGGGGCGGGGGTCGAAGCCAGGGCCTCCTGCTTTCTAAGCAAGCACCATACCAGAGCTACAACTCCAGCCTCCACAGTGTTTTTCTTAGATATGTAATCTACACATTAATCTAGGGCCTAGATTCTAGAACTTTAAAAGTCTTAAGCAATCCATTCCTCTGTGTTGCAGCTGGGTTACATTTCCAGGTGGTGGGGAAGTGGCACCTCAGATTCAGTGAATACCTTCTGGGATGCTGTGGGCCCACCTGTGTGATGGCCAAGCCCTGGGTAGCTGAAGGTGAAGAGTGAGGGGTTCTTCTTCCATCCCACCCTGCTGTTCCATATCTCTTCGGAAAGAAACTTCCCCTTTGTTATATCTGTCCAACTGATACCGAACAGCGCGCGGGGGGCGAGGATGGAGGAGTACTGCTGCACCCGGGCCATGCCCCACCCTTAATTCAAATCTTCCCCAGTTTTGGCAAAGCAATCTAAAAAAGAAACCAAACCAAACCAACAGAGTTATCATTTCCCTCTCTAAGGCCAAAATGAAAGCCAACTCTTCCTTTTAGAGATCTGGTGTCATATTAAATTAAACGACACTGTTAAGTGGTTAAAACCGACTTGTCCAAAGAAAAAGATGAGGGAACCTTCCTGAATTGTAAAGAATTCTGCAGCGGCCTCGGCGCTACTCAACTTGTAGGAAAACTTGATCTGGAGCCCAAAACCTACAGCGGAGGTGGAGCCAGCGGTGGCCTGCGGCCCGGCGCGGGCTATGATTGGTTGCTCGGCTTCTCTCCGCGCCTGCGCAGTGTCCCTCCCGCCCGCCCAGCCCGCCGCCGGTCCGGGGTCTGTGGCCTTTGGAGGGTTCGAGCGTCAGCTGGCCGGAAAGCCGGCGAGCCGCCGGGATAGGCTAGCGGGCCGAGCCGTAGGCCCGGCTGTCCCTCCCGGGAAGAAAGGAAGGAGCTGCTCTCCAGTCCCCGCAGGCTGCGGAGGCCGGGGAGGGAGGCTGAAGAGCACGGAGACGCTGCGGGCGCCGCCGCCAGTGGCCGCCATGATGGAGCGGAAGTGAGCTCCGGGCGCGGGCTGCCGGCGAGAGCGCTTCGGTCTCGCTGCCCGGCGCTGCCCGGCGCTGCCCGGGGTCCCCCGCGCGGCGCTGCGGAGCCCGGCCCTCCCGGCTCTCGCGACCCCTGCCCCTCGGCTCCCGCCGCTTACCCCGAGACTGAGCGGCGGGGAGTGGCTCCCGGCCTGCGGCCCCGGCTGCCAGAAAGATGGCCGACCCGGCGGAGTGCAACATCAAAGTGATGTGTCGCTTCAGACCTCTCAACGAGTCCGAGGTGAACCGCGGCGACAAGTATGTCGCTAAGTTCCAGGGAGAAGACACAGTGATGATCGCGGTGAGTGGCCCCCGCCCCCACCCCACCTCGCGTGAGGTCGGGAAGGGCGGTGAGTTCTGGGACGTGGCCTGTCGCGGAGCCGAGAGGGAGCAGGACAGTGCATGCTCTCCCGAGCCGGGTTTGTGGGTTCAGAAGGCCCGAGAAGAACGAATACTGATCAGGCGACTCCGTGATGGTTCGAGGGTCACCCCCAACTCCAGTTCTAAGCTCTGGCAGCGGGGAGGTGTCTTGTCTTTCAGCCTGGACACTCCCCTACCTGGTACTCTGGAGGCCACGTCCCAGGAGCTAGTTTAGGGCACATTTGTGTGTGTGTGTGTGTGTGTTCGTGTTCAGGATACTCTACGGGAGCTGTCCGTCTGTCAGTCTGTGTCTGTATGTTTGGATACTCTCCTCCCTGGGGCTCTGGAGGCTACGTCCTGGGAGCTAGTTTAGGACATATTCATTCGTGTGTGTGTGTGTGTGTGTGTGTGTGTGTGTGTGTGTGCGCGCGCGCGCGCGCGCTTATTGTTCCTGATGCTGTTGGTATTGTGCACTATATCCAAATTGAGAAGAATTCAGAGTTCACCCAGAACACTGAGCTATGGGTCCAACTGTACTGTACGGTAAATAATAGATACCTAGTTTTAAGTTTTAAGGAACATGCTACTGTAGTTGAAATCCCAGGGAAAGAGGAAATGCAGCTACAATAATGCTTGTAGCTCAAACGTTCACCCTCTAGACTTTGCATGTTAACCGTAATAAGTGGGAAATTAAGGCCTGTAAAAAGAATTAGTGGCTTTTCTTTGAAATTAGAGTAATTATGTCTAATGTTATAGTAGATATAAGTGGATTCAGGTAGATATAAGTGGATTGAGGATTGGGCCAAATAAGTGTCAGAAAGATCTAGAATTTCACTCTTTACTGAGTCTTATGGGATAACAGTGTAGGAAAGACAGCTATAAATGAGACAGAGTGTTGTAAAGACCTTATTGGGGCGGAGGAAATCACCGTTATTACATTCATATTAATACAAATACAATCTGTCTTGAAGAAAGTTGATCTTGGTAATTTGAGAAGTAGTAAATATTCCTTTGTAGTGTAAAATATAACTGAGGTGATAGATTATTATTAAAGAAACCTGAAAGAGAACTTTTCATGTATAGCGTTGCAAGTTCTCTGAAAACAGCATTCTGAATTAAAGAGTAAAAGTAAATAAGAGTTTGTATACAAAACAGTGAGCTGAACTAAAAAGAAAATTCACCATTAGTGATGATGCCATGTGCATTGTTACTAGGATTCAATTTTTAATGTCAGTTTTTACTCTCAATTGTTTTCTTGAGTGGAATTTTATATTTAGTCTATCATTTGGACTACTTAATACAGAAATAGGGCAGAGAGGTCACAGGAGACGGACCATTGATGATTGAAAGCATTGGCCTGAAGATGGTACTGAAGTTCTCTAATGGGTGTGTTAATGCAAAGGTTTCCAAAGTTCAGTTTGGAAATTGAATGTGTTAGTACCACATCCTCTTGGTAGGCTTTTGGCAGAAAAAGGAAATCATTAGGTCACTACCAGCTACTGCTGTGTGGAGACTGTCAGGCCGGTTCTTTGTTAATAAGCCCTCAAGATGCTCTTGCTATAAATGAGGTCATTGTAAGGAAGGGAAGTTAAGTGTAGGGATTCTCCTTTTCTTTAGGCGCCTAGGAGTGGGGGAGAGGTGTGTGTGTGTGTGTGTGTGTGTGTGTATTGTGCCTGCAGTCAGTAGAAACTTTAAACTTCAGGATTAGTTATCAAACTTGAGGCTGCTTATTCCTTAGGATCTCTGATTATTCAGCTTCAGCAGTAGTTTAGACAATAAGGATGCATTTCATTTTCCACTTGTATTAAGATAGTCTTAGTTTTCTGGGGTTTTATGCATATTTAAACAAATCTATAAATATCACTAAGATTATTTTGCCTGGAATGTCAAAATTTAGAATTTCCAAAATGTCTTCAGTTATGGTGGCTCACACACCTGTAATCACAGCACTTGTAAGCCTGAGACAAGAGGCTTGTGAGAGCCTGGTTTTTGTTTATTGTTGTTTTAAAAAGCCAGAGGTGGTAACTTAGACCCTTAATCTCAGCACTCCTGATGCAGGAGGATCCCCATGAGTATGAGTTTAGCCTGGGCTATGTATCATCACACACACACACACACACATACACACACACACCAGGGAGAGAGGGAGGGTTGAGAGAGATTAAGTTAGAAAGTAATTTTCTAGTGTGGGCCAAATTTGGCATATAATACACAAAGAAACAAAAGCTAGCCACTACTACAGAAAACACATTTCTTCTAGGTCCTTTCCTTTGGGGAAAATTGTTCATAATTTCTGTTTCAAAATTTCTGTAAGTAATACAAATAAGTTTAAGTGATGAATAGAAACTTTGGGTAGATGGTGAATAAAAAGTATAGGGAAAGTACACTATAAAACCAAGGGAAACATTAAGGACACTAAGAGAATATTTAATGTATTTCATTCATTATTTTAGGAACTGTTTTCTTACATTTTAATATGCTGGAGTCTTTGTATTTAAAATTTTAGTGAATTCTATTTTAAAAGCCTATTGGGAATTCATAAGAGGGTTTAAGGAATGAAATGGAAGTCTCTATGCCAAAGAACCAGATTGAAAAAAATTATAAAACATGATTTATTTTATTCATTTTATTGGATCCTGAACATGATAAATTAGAAATAAATAGTTTAGAAGAGACTTGCAGCTGGTTGGTGGTGACATACGCTTTTGATCCCAGCACTTAGGAGGCAGGCTGATCTCTGAGTTTGAGGCCAGCCTGATCTACAGAATGAATTTCAGGGTAGCCAGGGCTACACAAAGAAACCTTATCTCAAAAAAACAAACTGGGGGAAAAAAAGAGAGAGAATTTCAACAGCATAACATGTAAAATTAAATTATTATAGTTTTAGCTTTTATTCTCTTATACATTACATCCCGATCACAATTTCTCCTCCCTACCTCCCTTCTCTCCCAGATCAACTCCTCCTCTGTTTCCCTTAAAAAAAAAAAAAGAGCAGGCCTCCCAGGGATCTCCACCAAACAGCCTAACACATACAATAACACTGGGCACAAACCCTTATATCATAGCTGGACATGGCAACACGGTAGGAGGAAAAGGGTCCCTAGTGCACCCAAAAGAGCCTGAGACATACCCCCACTCCTATTGTTGGGAGTCCCACAAGAACACCAAGCTACACAACCATAAGGTATATTCAAAGGACCTAGCCCAGACCCATATACAGCGTCCATGTTTGACACGTCAGTCTCTGTGAGCCCATATGAGTCCTGCTTGGTAGATTCTGTTGGCCATGTTCTTGTGGTGTCCTCATCCCCTCTGACTCCTACAATCCTTCCTCTCCCTCCTCTTATTTTAAATATGATTTTTTAAGTATCTTGTCCATTTTCTTTAAGTCAAATCAAAATTTAAAACCTGATTGTGTTAATTTATAATGTCACTGAATAGTAATTGTAACACTACTCATAAAGGAAATAATTAAGGACTCTGCTTTTCTTCTAAGTTTAGTTTTTAATATTTTGTCCAAAATTTTTCCTGTTACCCTCAAAATCAATCATTTTAATATAATATGACATTCTGATAAACAAACCTTTTGATCTTATAGTATTGTGTATGTCTTATGTAGCTTTTAGTTTTATTTGTGACATAAATACTTGGTAAGGTGTCATAAATACCACACTGAATGAAACAAATTATTCCCTGAAAATCTTTAAACACTACAAAATATCCTATTTCAGTTAGAGAGCTTACAAAACAAGAGAGAAAACAAAAAACAAAACCCCCACATGTTCCACTGAACTTGATGAAAACCCCAAAGCTAAAAAGTTGATAGAAATTATTTTTGTATCTGTGTGTGCAGGATTAAATATCTTCTAATCATAGTTTCTTATACAGTATATTGTTCAGGTTGCCAGAACCTAAGCCAGCCTGCTGTAATTCATTGACATTGGAAGAGAATTAAAACTAATTAGATTATCTTGCCCGTTTCCTTACCTCAAGCAAAACATAACTTGCACTTACAAGTCAATACTGGTTTGATGTTTAAACCTTGGTTGCCTTGAGTGAAAACTGAAAGAGAGGAAAGAGACATCCTTACTTACCTTCATGTGTAAGGAAAATTCAGCACACACTACAATTTGAAAGATCACTGTTCAGAATTCCTATCGGTAGCATATCCCTGCTTCATGACCAAATTTGGTTTGATCTGTGCAACCTCACATGGCAGTCATTCAAGAAATCTAAGGTATGATGCAGTTCACTTAAACTCATTCCTTGGATTTATCCCCTTGAAGGCTAAGTCAGATAGGGATGCATCTTGTGACTTCGAGCTTGTAAAGTAATTTTGAAAACATAGAATTATAGGTTGTATAGTGTGTATTTCAAATCAAAGAAGTGAACTGAAGAAAAAAATTAAAGAACTGATATATAGGTTTCCTTTGTTTAATTTATTCAAAAGATAGAGATGTGTCTTAACTATGAAATTTTCACTCACAAGGTCTTGATTTTTTCCAAGGAAGCCAGGTTCAGTTAGTAAATTCATGACTTTGTCTTTAATGATAACATTTGCCTTACATAGTAAAATAAATCATTTATTTTTAATATTTTTGTTGGGGATTATGTGAGTGCATATGTGTATGCGTGCATATATGCAGGTACCCATCGAAGTCAGGAGAGTGCATTGGATCACCAGGAGGTAGTTACAGGCTATTATAAGCTGCCTGGTATGTTAGGAACAAAACTCAGGCCCTCTAGAAAAATAGTAGGAGATCTTAACTCCTGAGCCATTTCTCCAGTCTCAAAATTAATATCTTAGAACTGTAATCCAAAAAGAATGTTTTGTCAAACAAATTATCTTAACAAACCTATACGTATGGGATTGAATGTTAATGTGTCAGTAGCATCTTAGCAAAAGGATACTTTTAGAATAATCAAAATTGATACCATTTTAAATTGATGCCCAGGTGAAGTCATTCTTCCCAATAGGAATGCTTCCAGTTGCTGAGGGAAAACAGGTGGGGCTTAAATAAGTAAGTTTTATTTTTCTCATGTCATAGAAACTTAGAAATAGGTTCATATTGCTGCTGCTTCCAAGCCCCTGTTAGAGTCTGTCATGCTTAGTTACTCACTTTTGATTATCATATTACACTTGCAATATGGATGCTACAGCTCCAGATTTAGTTCCACCATGAAGAAAGCAGTTCCAACTGGGTAGTCCCTTTTATCAGGGCAGTAAGACCTTCTCAGAGGCCTCCTAGCAGATCACCACTTTATATGCTCCAGAACTGGGTCATAAGACCACCAGTTGCAAGTGGGCTAGACTAGTAGAAAGTCCGAGGGAAAAGAGAAGGTTTGGGATAGGTAGCCCTGTAGAACAGGGCTTCTTAATCTTTTCCCACTTGCCTAAGGGATTCTTATGGTACTTACGGTATATGGGTATATAAAATATCGGACATTTACTGATAATTGTAAAATTATTTTAAACATCCCTTTGATACTACTTATTAAAGTTGAATACGATTTTACATGCTAATGAGATAGTTGTGCTTGTTTACTTTTACACAAAGAATTAAATCTGCAAGATATTGAGTGTCTTCGTAGGTTGGAAAGAACCAACTCCTCCAAGTTGTCCTGAATGTGTGTGTGCAGTGCATGCACACACACAAATAAATGCAATTTAGTGTTTTGTTTTGTTTTTTCATTTGTTTGCTTATTTGTTTGTTTTGGTTTTTCGAGACAGGGTTTCTCTGGGGCCTGTTCCTGAACTCGCTCTGTAGACCAGGCTGGCCTCCAACTCACAGAGATCCACCTGCTCCTGCCTCCCGAGTGCTGGGATTAAAGGTGTTTGCCACCACCGCCCGGTGTAATTTAGTTTTTTAATTAAGAAAAATCAGAATATAAAATGCATGTATTTCAAGGAAAGGTAGTTGTGAACTGAAAAATCCCCAGTAACAAAGGTCAGGTTAGTGCCAGGGGTATGGGTCAGTGGTAGAGCATTGACTTCAAAAAGAATAAGAAGCAATCAAGTAGAGCAGAAGATTTGTCAGTGAGTCTATGAAGATTTAATTAAAAAACATTTTACTTATTTTTATGTGTACTGGTGTCAGTGTGAGGGTACCAGATACCCTGGAACTGGAGTTACAGATAGTTGTGAGCTACCATGTGGGTGCTGGGAATTGAATCCAGGTCCTCTAGAAGAGCAGCCAGTGCTCTTAACCGCTGAGCCATCTCTCCAGCCCCAGATTTAATTTTTAAAATAGGTTGAACACTAGTAGGAACAATGTAATCATTGTGGAGAGCTGGCCTCTAAAGATGAGAAAAAGAGGGACAGAAGTTCCAGATAGACACCTGCTCCCTAGTTTTTCTTCAAGGAAAAAAAGCTGGATCTCAAAATACACAGCAGTCATGTTTTTCTAGGGAAAAACAATTTTAACATTATAGAGTAGTACTTACTAGGCCTCCTATCTACCGAGTACCGGAGGTTGAACTCATGTCGTCAGGCGTGGCAGGCTCCTTTATCAACTGAGCCATCTCACTGGCCCCATGTTCCGAATTTTAAAAAATTTTCTAGGCTTCTGGCAATTTCGTAGACTATCGAAGTATTTCTCCAGGTGTGGTCTCTGTTCTTCCCAGTGTTCATACTACTTTCTGTAAGGAATCCACAAGGTTTAAAGGGCTTTCAAAATATGATGTCATTTTCACTGGATCGACAATTGCATTTGATCCTTGCTGCTGCCACTTCAGACTTTGGTTTCTTGAGTGTTACAAGCTCCTCTTGACTCTGGGCTCTTGAAGCATCTTAGCAATGCCTGCACCACTTCCTCACAGCAACCCAGCTGGCATTATGACTGATAGTGGAAAGTGGGCCAGTGAGTTGGTGCTTTTTCTGTGACTGTCTGACGTTCTTTTGCTCTTCTCTTGTGTACTCAGCACGTCAGTTAAGTGCTGTAGTCACTCAGTTGTGTCGTGTGTACCCCACTGTTACTAAAGCTTCCACTGAAACAGAGAATCTGTCTTGGTCAGTATGGCATCTGCATTCCATAAATATTTGTTAAATGAAAGAATAAAAAGCTGAATCAAAGTTATTGAAAGAGTACTGAATTTTAATTGACAGACTTGTCTATTTTAATTTTGTCATTAACAACAGTTTTTGTTCCTGTAAAAGTTCTATTTTTCTTATCTGCAAAGTAATATTAATATTGAAAATGGAGGCCAGTCCTGGAGGTGAAAGGCCTGAAATCTAAACTACTTTGGGAGTTTGAGCCAAGAGAAGCTCATGTTAAGGGCCAACTTGGACAATTTAGTGAAACTCTGTCTCAAAACAAAAATGCTTTTAAAGAAGGTGAGGAGGGCTGGGGCTAGAACTCAGAAGTGGCATTATATGGATAGCAAGTGGAGAGGGGAGAGAAAGAAAATTGAATCTCAGTACTTATCAGAATAGATCCTGGGTACAAGGAGAGCAGAAACGGATATGCTTGTTTTCGTGGAGCTAATTTGTTAAGGTCTCTTACTCTTAAGGTACAGAGTAGCTATGCTATTTTTAAAGAATGTCATGACATCTTTGAGTTGTAAAATGCCCATTCATCTGTAATTTGTGTAATACTTTTGCTTTTATTTTTCAGTCCAAACCTTATGCATTTGATCGTGTGTTCCAGTCAAGCACATCTCAAGAGCAAGTATACAATGATTGTGCAAAAAAAATTGTTAAAGGTAAATATGTTTAACTTAAACTCTGTCCCAGCAATAGGTAAAACTTCGTTTGTGATCTTTCCCATTTCCTAACATTGCTTTTTCTTTTTAATATCCCTTTCACATACATTAATTAGAAGAAAGTTAAGTAACAAAAATATGAATACAATTAGTTAATGTATTGTTCTTTTCAATGACCATGATCTCATATATTGCACCTAGTTAAGGCTGTTACAGAGATTATGTTACAAGCATATTCCTGGAAAGTGAGTTTCTATTCACTATTCATGGGAGAATTTCCAAGGTAATACTATAGAAATGAAACAGTGTGAGAGTGAAGTGGCTAGATAAATTTCCAAAAATTAGAAAATACATCTCTTTTTTTCCTATTCCATTGTTCCTTCCTCAAAGGCTTAACTTATAGTCATTCATAAAACCCTGGAGGAGTTTATTAGGGATTGCCAAGGATTAAAAGAAAAGTAACACCTATGAGAGTATTTTCCAGTTTTATATTTTCTAAACCGTAGAACTCTGAAAGCAGAGAGGGTGCTAAATGCTTAGGTGAAGTTCATATTTACTATAAAAATGCCTTTTTATCAAAGGGCTTTTACAGTTAAATTGTTTATGATTATTATATTTATTGATAGTTCTAAAAATACTGCTTAGTTTGAAGCAAAAATCTTATGATATTTACCAGACATGTTGGGATTAAATATAAAAATAAATGAGTAAGGGCCAGGCCTGGTGGCACAAGTCTTTAAGTCCTGGACTTGGGCAGCAAAGATAGGCTAGTCTCTATGGGCTCAAAGCTAGCCCAGTCTACATAGTAAGTTCTAGGCCAGCCGAGTCTACACAGTGAGATCCTGTCTCAAAAAAGAAAAAGAAAAGCAAATGAGTTAGGATTAAATAGCAGAGGTAGTATAGTATATCTTAACAACAAGAGAAAGTTGATTTTATAGATAAAAGCAGGTTTATAAATGTTATGGGGAAAACTATAGACATTCTTTTCACAATAATTATATATTGCATATTGAATGTCAGAGCCAAACTCATCAGAAAGAGTGAAGAATGGGGAGGTGGTTCTAGGAACAGGCATGAAATGGATGGATTGGGGCATGTGGAAGCATTGCCAGGCAGCATTAAGGGCCCAACTGAAGTTAGCTTCCAGAAGAATTGAATTTACCCATTTGGAGTTTTACCAGGCAAGGACAAAGCAGGAGAGAGAAAGGCAAGAGAACTGATGATACTGTCAGTGTAACATTTATAGTGGTGTACCATGCATGGTACCTAAGTTAAGTTCAGTCTGAGGAACTGGGAAAGACAGGAAAAAACGATGGTGGATAATGGGCAAACTGGGAATGCCTGTAATGTCAGCCCTTGGGAGGAAGAGACAGGAGGATTACCAAAACTATGAGGACAACCTGGGCCATCTAGGGAGTTCCAGACCATCCAGGGCTACATACTAAGATCCTGTCTCTAAAAAAGCATAAAAAACTGATAGAGAGGTTAATAGGTTATAGGTTCCAGAAGACAAAAGGCTTCTTGGACTCCATCAGTCAGGTGTAATAGAAGGTGAATATTTAAGATTACAGTGATGGGGGCTGGAGAGATGGCTCAGAGGTTAAGAGCACTGGCTGTTCTTGCCGAGGTCCTGAGTTCAATTCCCAGCAACCACATGGTGGCTCACAGCCATCTATAATGAGATCTGACACCCTCTTCTGGCATGCAGGCAGAACACTGTATACATAATAAATAAATCTTTAAAAAAAAGAAAAAAAGATTACAGTGGTGCTGTGGTTAGCTAACAATGAAAGGCTGTCAGTCATATCAAGTATCTGAGAGGGCAGTCAGTGTCCTAGTCAGATCATATACTGTTTGGACTTTAACTCCACCGAGAATTACAACAGGAGTGGTATTGATGAGAGGCAGTGAACAAGTGCTGAAATGTTTGTAAAATGAGGGAGGATTAATTTGTCATTCTATAACTGCAACAAAGAGGAACAGTGGTGTTATACTGTGTTATAGCATCAATAATTTTCCCCAAAGATTGTATTATGGACTGTACTTACATTACATTCTTTGCAACCTACTTTGTGTATGTATGTTTGTATGTGGAGGTCAGATGTTAACCTCAGATATCTTCTCAATTACTGTTTTGCTTTTTAAAAAAGATTTTTATTTTTAGTATGTGTACCTAGACGTCCATCTGTTGGTCTGTTTCTGTTTGTCTGTGTGAATGTTTGCCATGGATGTACAGGTACTCATGGAGACCAGAAGAGATTGTCAGATTCCTCCTCCTTCTTCTAAAGACTAAAAGCAAACAGAAAATAGTGTTAGTGGCAGAGTCTTGGTCATAGGAGTATTTACCATAGAACTCATTCTTAATATTATATTGAAAAATGTTGGCAATAAAATTATTATAAAAATTAAAGTCTGAAGCCAGGCAGTGATGGCACATGCCTTTAAACCTAGCCACTCAGGAGGCAGATGCAGGCAGATCTCTGTGAGTTCAAGGCCAGTCTGGGCTACACAGTGAGTTCTAGGAAAGGCTCCAAAGCTACACAGAGAAACTTTGTCTCAAAAAAGCCAAAAGATAAAACAATACAAAAATTAAATTTGAGTAGATTTGAAGATATGAAAAATTATTACAGTCAACCATAAGTCCACCAACTTCTGGTCGAAAGTCTTTGAAAAATAAAGTTATGCCATACCAAACATATACACCCTTCCACCACCCTGTTCATTATTCCTTAAATGATACAGTGTAGCAACTGTATAGCATTGGCTTACATTTAGTAGGTAATTAGATGATTTAAGTAAATGAGAGGATATGAATAGATTATATGCAAACATGCCGTCTTGTGTAAGAGACTTGAGTACCTATGCATTTTGGTAGGTCCTCAGAGGTCCTAAAACTAGTCCCTCTTGATACTGTTCCTAACTAATAAAAATGCAATTGCTGTTGCCATATTTGAATACTTAATGTAATCTTAGCATTTGTTGTCTTTTCCACACCCCAAACAACATAGATAATAGTGGGTGCTTAGTAAATATTTGAACATTGCATAGTTCACACTCTCTGTGATTATATAAAACTTTAAACATGGTGCTTAAGTCTCAGATGTGTTACATGTATGCATTTATTGCCCCAATGTTATACAACTGTATGTAGTCTGACAAATGTATTATGTAGACATTTCTCTACAAATATTTAGTTAGTACCAATTGTGAAGTAGCAGGATAATTTAGATCATATTATGAAAGGACATTATACTTCTATAATGTCTAAAATACTTTAATTTTATTTTATGTGCTTGGTTATTCTGCCTGCATGTATGACTGTGCAACACTTGTGTGTCTGGTGTCTGTACAAGTCGGAAGAGGCGTTGGATCCCCTGGAGCTAGTTACAATTTTGAGCCTCCATATAGGTGCTGGGAATTGAACCCAAGATCCTGGAAGAGCAGCCAGTACTCTTAACTGTTGAGCCACCTCTCCAGCTTCAGAAGGATCTTTTTAAAAGATCTATCAAAACATTGAATTGTATGCTTAGGTATGTGATTGTTTGAAAGATCTTAAGCAAGGGAGTTTGACATAGACCTATTGAGAGTTATGTATAAAGTGAGTAGGAATGGATCTGGTCCTGTTTGCCCTGCTTCTTTAGAATTGCTGGCATAGGTGTTACTATCCCATGTATTGTAAATGTGACTCAAGAAATGATTTTATTTCCCTTAAAAATAAAAGGACTTTGGGAAATGTAATACAACTCAGGGTGCTTGTCTGCCATACACAAGGCTCTAGGTTCAGTCTCCAGTACCACTAAATAAATAAATTAACCAGAAAAGAATGCTAGCTTAAAATAAAAAGAGCATTGAAGGATTTAGCTCGGCACTTGCCTGCCATATACAAGACTCTTGGTTCAGTCCCTGGTATTGCAAAAATTAAAAAAAGTTTAAAAAAAAAAAAAAACAAGGAAAAGAGAGCAACAAGAAAAAAGTAAAAGGTTTTGAAGGAAAATTTCAAATACTTGAAATTTATTAAGTATCTTCAGTGGGAACTAAGTAATAATGCCTTCTTCCCCTCCACCACCTCAGTCCCCAGGGTCTTTTTTTTACAACCCAGGATGGCCTTGAACTTCTGATCCTCTGCTGAGATCAGTAGGAGGGAGAGCATGAAATAGGACCCATCACAACAGGCTGTAATGTATTCTTTTTTAGTTAATGTTATTTCTGAATGTGTACAGTGTTGGGATTTATTTATTTATTTATTTCCTTTTCCAAAATGTCAATATAAACAGCTAGGGGCTTTGAGCATGCTCAGTAGGAGAGTGCTTGCCTAGCTTGGGCAAGGCCTTTCCTTAATCCCTAGCACTGCAAACAAACAAAACCAAGCAGCCCCAGTTGCTCCTTTACTGTCCATTTCCAGCAGACTCTGCCCACCCCTCCCAACCCAACCCCACCCCCCAGACAGGTCTCTACTAGCCCTGGCTGTCCTGGGACTCATTATATAGACCACTCTGGCTTCAAATTCACAAAGATCTGCCTTCCTCTGCTTCCTAAGTACCAGGATTAAAGGTGTGCAACCCATGGCTGGCCAGAGTCTTTTTTATTTTATTTTATTTTTTTTTAAGATTTATTTATTTATTATGTATATAGTGTTCTGCCTGCATGTGTCCCTGCAGGCCAGAAGAGGGAGCCAGATCTCATTACAGATGGTTGTGAGCCACCATGTGGTTGCTGGGAATTGAACTCAGGACCTCTGGAAGAACAGCCAGTATTCTTAACCTCTGAGCCATCTCTCCAGCCCTATTTTTACTTTTTTTTTTTTTTTTTTTTTTTTTTTGGTTTTTCGAGACAGGGTTTCTCTGTGTAGCTTTGCGCCTTTCCTGGAACTCACTTGGTAGCCCAGGCTGGCCTCGAACTCACAGAGATCCGCCTGGCTCTGCCTCCCGAGTGCTGGGATTAAAGGCGTGCGCCACCACCGGCTATTTTTACTTCTTATAGAACACAATTTCATACTATAGCTCCCCTTTTTTGATACCAAAAATCAACTAAAATCCCTGAAAATTGGGCATCAAAAGGTCCCCTGATAACTCTTTTTCCCCTCCAATCCTTCCTTAAGATTCTTGCATGTTAATAATCCTGAGGTACCCAAGGACTTTAATAATTTCTTAGCAAAATTACTTTTGAGTTAATGTTTTAGTTACTGTATTGCTGTGAAGAGACACCATGACCATGGCAACTCCTAGTAAGATTGTTCTTTGTGGGCTGGAGAGATGGCTCAGAGGTTAAGAGCACTGACTGCTCTTCCAGAGGTCCTGAGTTCAATTCCCAGCAACCACATGGTGGCTCACAACCATCTGTAATGAGATCTGGTGCCCTCTTCTGGCCTGCAGGCATATATGCTGTATACATAATAAATAAATAAATCTTAAAAAAAAAAAAATTGTTCTTTGTACCACCAGTTCCCAAATAATGACACTGAGACTTAATACTAATTATGAAAGCTTGGCCTATAGCATTACTTCTCTTCAATCTTGCACCTCCTATTTCCTCTTGGTGTTTCCTGGTATCTCTCTTGTGTCTAGCTTTATTTCCTCTTCCTCTTTCTGCCCAGAAGTCCCACCTAATCTCTTCCTGCCTAGCTATTGGCCATTCAGCTCTTTATTAAACCAGTCAGAAGGTGCCTTAGCAAAGACACATCTTCACAGTGTACAGAAAGATTATTCTACAACCCAACTCGTATAAAAGAACACATTTATTTGGAGGCTTGCTTACAGTCTCAGAGGGTTAATCCATTATCATCATGATGGGGAACATGGCTATACACAGGTGGCATGGTGCTGAAGAAGTAGCTGAGAGCTACATTCTGATGACATGGTGCTGGAGAAGTAGCTGAGAGATACATTCTGATGACATGGTGCTGGAGAAGTAGCTGAGAGCTACATTCTGATCTGCAGGCAAGCAGGCAGGCAGAGTGACAGTGAACGTTGCTTGGACTTTTGAAACCTCAAAGCCAATCCCTAGTGACACAGCTCCTCCAACAAGGCCACCTATCCTCCTAATCCTTCCCAAAGAGCTCATCAACTCGGGACTAAGCATGCAAATATAGGAGCCAGTCTCATTTATACCAGGATTGAGTGTGAAATACTCATGGGTGGGTTTGTGAGATTAGCCAGCAATTAATTAAGCCTGTTTGTAAAGCTAATTCATACATGCCTATTATTAATTGACAGAGTTTTGTCTTCTTGGTTTTGGTTTTGGATTTTGGGTTTTCGGGACAGTGTTTTTAGGTATGTATTTCTGGCTGTCCTAGAACTCCCTTTGTAGGCCAGGCTGGTCTTGACCTCAACGAGATCTATCTGCCTCCTGAGGGCTGAGATTAAAGGTGTGTGCCACCACTGCCTGGCTGGTTTTTGTCCTTTCAGTCAGTAAAGCTTTGGGATATAAGTGTAATGAAGTATTGAGCTTAAGCAGTGAATCTTAAGATTTATTTATTTATTTATTTATTTATTTATTTTTGGTTTTTCGAGACAGGGTTTCTCTATGTAGCTTTGCGCCTTTTCCTGGAACTCACTTGGCAGCCCAGGCTGGCCTCGAACTCACAGAGATCCACCTGGCTCTGCCTCCCAAGTGCTGGGATTAAAGGCGTGCGCCACCACCGCCTGGCCGAATCTTAAAATTTATTTAGTTGATCACAGGAAGTAATCTAGGCCTGAAAATAATTGCTTATATGGATCATTACACTACTATTAAATATATCTTTTAATTTTTTTAAAGATTTATTATGTATATAGTGTTCTGCCTTTATGCCAGAAGAGGTCACTATATCTCATCATAGATGGTTGCTGAGAATTGAACTCAGGGCCTCTGAAAGAGCAGCCAGTGCTCTTAACTTCTGAGCCACCTTTCCAGTCCTATTTTTATTATTTTAAAGTCTCTGTGTGTATGGTGTGCTGGTGTGCACACACTAATGAGTGCAGTTGCCCCTGGAAGTCAGAGGCCTTGGATTGCCTGGAGCTGGAGTTACAGGTGGTACTGAGCTGCCCTATGTGGATGTTGGGAACTGAATTTGAGTCCTCTGGAAGAACAGGAAGCACTCCTAACCACTGAGCCATCTGTATTAGTTAGGGTTACTACTGTTGTGATGAAACACCATGACCAAAAGCAACTTGGGGAAGAAAGGGTTTCTTTCACTCAGAGTTTCAGATACCAGTTCATCATCAAAAGCAGTGAGGAGGAACCTGGAGGCAGGAGCGGATGCAGAGGCCGTGGAGGGATGCTGCTTACTGCCTTGCTTTTTATGGCTTTCTTAGCCTGCTTCCCACCCCTGAGACAGTTAACAGTCCTGGCTATCCTGGAACTCACTCTGTAGACCAGGTTGGTCTTGAACTCATAAACAGGAAGCACCCCTAACCACTGAGCCATCTGTATTACCCCACCCCCACCCCCCTTAGAGCTGGGATTACAGGCATGCACTACCTGTGCCTGGCTGCTCAACCTGCTTCTAATAGAACCCAGATCCACCAGCCCAGAGGTAGCCTCACTCACAATGGGCTGTGTCCTCCCCTATCAGTCACTAATTAAGAAAATGACCTATAGGCTTGCCTACAGCCAGATCTTATGGAGATATTTTCTTAACTGAGGTTCCCTTCAATGAGATGACCCTAGCTTGTGTCAAGTTGACATAAAACTAACCATCTCTCCATGCATTCTTTTGATGACTTTATAAACTCTTTACATATTAAACTTTAATCACTTCTTATGTACTTTATTATGAGAGCAATGTTTAAAGGAAAAAGTCCCAGAAATACAAGGTCTTTTGTTTTCTCATAGATGTTCTTGAGGGCTACAATGGAACAATATTTGCATATGGGCAGACATCATCTGGGAAGACACACACAATGGAGGTAACATTTCAAAATCTGTGCTTGAATATAGTTTGTAGCATAGATAAGCCACCCATTTTAATTTCTTGCAGTTAATTCACCACACTTAAATGTTTTTGTTTGAACTTTATTGCCTTTTCTTATACAAATGATACAAAAGTAAGTGTTGGGTTCTAATTAGCTCTCAAATAACCTGTACCTGTATTTTATATTATGAAGTTTTGTCTAAGTGGTTAGTGTTACTGTAAAATAAGGAACATTTTATAATTAAACATGAGTTTTTCTACCATGTGGAAAAATGTAGATGGTATTAAAAGTGATTAATATCTCCTGAATATCTGCTACACTTCTGATAAGATTGTCCCCTCCTTTCTCAATTCTGCTCTTCAATACTATATATGGCTGGCCCTTTCTAACTTTGCTCCTAGAAAACTGCCTGGGATTGGCCCCTGCTGCAGGCCATCTGGGTTTATCATTTATCCAAATGTACTGTATAAAGTAAATGACAACTTAATTTTGTTATTTTTATAAAATAATAGAAATAAAGACATTCCTAGCATTTGCATGAACTTGATTCGGTATAGAAAATAATGGACATTTATATGGAAAGAAATTAAAATCTTCTGTTTATTTTACAAATGCAGATTATCTAAATCTAGTACTTAAAGAATGTAGTTGGTGGCTAGGTCATGGTGGCACATACCTTTAGTCCTAGCACTCAGGAGGCAGAGGCAGGCAGATCTCTGAGTTCAGGCCCAACCTGGTCTACAGAGCAAGATCCAGGACAGCTGGGGCTTGTTACAAAGAGAAACCCTGCCTAGATAGATAGATAGATAGATAGATAGATAGATAGATAGATAGATAGATAGATAGATAGATAGATAGATAGATAGATTAGATAGGTAGGTAGGTAGATAGATAGATAGATAGATAGATAGATAGATAGATAGATAGATAGATAGATAGATAGAAAGAAAGAAAAAGAAACTTAGTTGGTATATGCTTGTACAATATTACATGTAATAGTTGAAAATTTTAAATTAATTATAGAGCAACTAATACAAAAAAAGGCAGTCACAGTTCTTATCCTATTAATTATATATTATTATTAAAGAGTCAAAGTGTTTTGTTTTTAATTTATCTCATAAAATTTGCTAAGAATTCTGCTTTTCCTTCCATGCAGGGTAAACTACATGATCCAGAAGGCATGGGTATTATCCCAAGAATAGTGCAAGATATTTTTAATTATATTTACTCGATGGATGAAAATTTGGAATTTCATATTAAGGTAAATTCCTGTGGGAAAAGTTACTTTCGAAAATAGCTGCTTCCTGAAAGTCAGTTTCAAAAAGTTGTTAGAGGTAGATAAGGTTGAAGGATCATTAGAGTTAACAACCTGATTCTAGTACCTATGCCATTAAATGACTTCCTGGGTTAGCTAAGTCTGTTCTTAGCTTCTCTCTGGGTACAAAAGGCAGTTTGACTACAAAGCTTCAAGGTTCCCATCACACTTAACTGTTCTGTCCATTGTGGGTGATTTGTAACAGAAATGGGCTTTCCATTATTTCAGCAGTCTAGTAACTCACACTTTCTATGAGAGTGTGAACTGCAGCTGATGTAATGTCCTAGTGTGCATATCAGGCACTTAGACTGCATGGTTTACAAAGGGAACGGGCTGTTATAATTTTGGTGGATTAAGTTTTTTCTTTGTTTTGCTTTAGGTTTCATATTTTGAAATATATTTGGATAAGATAAGGGACCTGTTAGATGGTAAGTTAAATTCTTGCTCTAATAATTTTAATAGTACCTGTTGCTCTTCTAGTAATAGATATTCTTAATAACATGGATGAAATTTCATGAAGTGATATGTTATGCATAGGATAACTTACAGCATATGGGTACATCTATTTATAAATTTCTTTTTAAAGGCAAGCAAAATTTATTAAGTAAAGGAATAGCTCTTTGTAGCTGGGAAGCTGGGAGGGGACCTGAACATGAGCTGCCGTCATATGGGCAATTCTTAAGTGATAATGAGAGCTTCAAACTAAAAGTTGTAGGCTTAAACCCAAAATGTTTGTCTCAGTTGTTAGATTCATTGTCCTTCCCACGGGCCTAATGTTCTTATTTATAAAATGTGAGTGGTAGAAGTTTGAATGTACCTAAATTCTATATTGTTATATTCGTTTCTAGATTACTCTCCTAGTATATTTAACAGGCCTTGCTTTTTTATAATAGTACATACATAATAGGTATAATATATGCTTTTTAAGTTTTCCTCCTGTTAGGCTGCTAAGGGAAGCCTACCACTTGTAGTTATTTCATAGCTGATATTAGAGTTTAGGGAATACTGCTAATACAACTTTTCTTTTTCAGTTTCAAAGACCAACCTTTCAGTCCATGAAGACAAAAACCGTGTTCCTTATGTAAAGGTACTTATGAAAGAGAATGATTACTGTAGAAAGCCCAGTAAGAGATTTTTAAAAGGATATTGATAATACTTTTTAAATTATTCCATAGGGGTGCACAGAACGTTTTGTATGTAGTCCAGATGAAGTTATGGATACCATAGATGAAGGGAAATCCAACAGACACGTAGCAGTTACAAGTAAGTGTAGTATTCATTAGTACTGGGTAGGGCATGTCAGTCTTACATGAGGATAATGCAGTCTTAATTTCAAGATATTTCTCGTATAAAATAATGGCATATGGGGAAATTATTTGAAGAAACTGTATTTATAGTTGCTTACTAATTTCATTGCAGATATGAATGAACATAGCTCTAGGAGTCACAGTATATTTCTTATTAATGTAAAACAAGAGAATACACAAACGGAACAGAAACTGAGTGGAAAGCTTTATCTGGTTGATTTAGCTGGCAGTGAAAAGGTAAACCCCCTCTTGAAATTCTGGTAGATACTTAGGCGTTTCTGTTAACTTTACCTTGAATTGAAATTTATATGCTACCTACCTATTGTTGCATCTTGAGAACTTGTGAATTGGGATTTGGTAATCTGAGAATTGTAACTGGTGATACCAATTCTATATGATAACTGAAAGATAACTTGTTCCCAAGTTACTGTCATTTAGCTGTATTTGATTCAGTCAGTAGATACACTGTTTGAATTAAGGTGAATGTCCTTACTGACAACTTGCTAACATGCCCTTATAACTTTATTCTCCATCTCTCTCTCTGCGACCTTTCTGGTTTGGTTGTACTGTTGTCCCTTGATATCATGGGGGAATGTTTTTAGGACCCCTCACGAGTATACCAACATCCACAGATGCTCAGACCACTTATAAAATGATGTAGTGTTTGCATAGACTCTCCACACATTCTTCTATATATATTCTCTAGATTACTACTAATATCTAATGTAAAGACCATGTAAATGGACGTTAAACTATAATGTTCAGAAACTGTTGACAAGAGACTAAGTTCATATATATTCAGTACAAATGCAGTTTGTTTTGGAATGCTTCTCTTCCTTGGCTAGTTGAGTCCATGGGCGCAGTTGGTTTTTTTGTTTTGTTTTTTTAACTATTTGTTCTTTAGGGGCCCACCACCCAGCTCCCAAATAAATACACGGAGACTTATTCTTGTGAATGCCTGGCCTTAGCTTGGCTTATTTCTAGCCAGCTTTTCTTTTCTTTCTTTCTTTATTTTTTCCCCCCTTTTTGGTTTTTTGAGACAGGGTTTCTCTGTGTAGTTTTGGAGCCTGTTCTGGATCTTGCTCTATAGACCAGGCTGACCTCAAACTCACAGAGATCTGCCTGGCTCTGCCTCCTGAGTGCTGGGATTAAAGGTGTGCGCCACCGCTGCCCAGCTAGCCAGTTTTCCTTAACTTAAATAATCCTGTCTACCTTTTGCCTCTGGGCTTTTACCTTTCTCTATTTCTGTGTATCTTTTCTTTCTTCTTACTCTGTGGCTGGCTGTGTGGCTGTGTGACTGGCCCCTGGCATCCTCCTCTCCTCCTTTTCTCCCTCCCTCCCTTGTTCTTCTCCTATTTACTCCCTCTGCCTGGCAGCCCTGCCTATTTCTCTCTCCTGCCTTGCTGTTGGCCATTCAACACTTTATTAGACAGGCAAAGTAACACAGCTTCACAGAGTGAAATAAATGCAACATAAAAGAATGCAACACGTCTTTGCATCATTAAACTAATATTCCACAACATAAATGAACATAACACATCTTCAACTACTTCTACAACACATGGGTATAGGAGGGTCAGTTGTACTAATGGGGATTTTTGTTTTATTATTATGGTCCTATATAATTCTAATCTTAGTCTATAAAAAAATCAGTATATTTAAATGTTTTAATATGGACTTCAGTGACCATTATGCTATTTTGCTTCTTCTGATTTACAATGATGTACCTAGTCTTGTTTACCAAAAGTCTTACACATAGCTTATCTATTATTAATGATTACCTCTAATCTTAAAATTCTAGAAGCCATTTAGATAGTATACTTGTTTTTTTAAATCATAAGTAAGCTTATGTAGTGCTTTAGAACGGTGTCTTATTTTTAGCAGTTATGACATCTTCGTTATGCTTAGGTAATTTTCAGTTTCTCATTTTCTAATGTAGCAAAGAGATTAAAAATGAAAACTACAAATTTACATCTAAATTTGTAATTGTCACAGATACACTAAAAATAAAATTTAATATTTCTTTAATCACATTCTTATACAACTAGTTATTTGACCAAGTTCTTAGGGTAATAGTAAGTGTGCAAGGAGTCTTATTTCCTCGTATGAATACCCATTTTCCTTTGTAATTTTATACTGCTGTTTATTGATGATTTTTTGAAAAGTTGAAAGAAAATTATCTTAAATTATTGTAATTTTACTTCATTATTTGTATTCTTATAGGTTAGTAAAACTGGAGCTGAAGGTGCTGTGCTGGATGAAGCTAAGAACATCAACAAGTCACTTTCTGCACTTGGCAATGTCATTTCTGCTTTGGCAGAGGGCAGTGTGAGTATACATGTCTGTTAGTTTCCTTTTCTATGGGTAGTTATTTATAGAGACCGTATGTGTGCCGGAATGTAAAACTGAAGGAGTCACTGAATGAGTATGTGTGCTGTCTTCTGAGCTAGTGTTAGTATGTGCATCCTAGTTCCTGTCTTGAAATCAAATAGTTAAACGAAATGAGCCAGACCCGGATCTGAACGCAACGCTTGAGGCACAAACAGGTGATTAAGAGTTATAGGACTTAATCCCAGCACTCAGGAGGTAGAAGCAGGTGGAGTTTTGTGAATTCCAGACCAGCCTGGTCTACAAAGCAAGTTCCAGGGCAACCAAAGCTGTTACACAGAGAAACGCTGTCTTTAAAAAAAAAAAAAAAGAAAGAAAGAAAGAAAAGTTCTCTAACAGATTTGATTGTATAAAAACCCACTGGCTTTGTGTTCTCTTGGTTTTCGTTTGTAGACCTATGTTCCATACCGAGATAGTAAAATGACCAGAATTCTTCAAGACTCGTTAGGTGGTAACTGTAGGACCACCATTGTCATCTGCTGCTCTCCGTCATCATACAATGAGTCGGAAACAAAATCAACACTCCTCTTTGGTCAAAGGTTTGTTGTTAAGAAATACAAAATCTAAAGCTAGGCGGCGACGTTGTTGTTGTTGTTGTTGTTGTTGGTGGTGGTGGTGGTGGTGGTGGTGGTACACACCTTTAATCCCAGCGTTCAGGAAGCAGAAGCAGGCAGATCTCTGTGAGTTTGAGGCCAGCCTAGTCTACAGAGTGAGTTCCAGAACAGCCAGGGCTACACAGACAAACCCTGTCTCGAAAAAAAAGAACAACAACAAACAAAAAAAAACAAAGTCTAAAGACATTTGTTCATGAAAGTTATTAATGTCAGATGGCTACTACTCAGTAAATCCAGATCCATATATTTTGTCAGAGAGCTAGATCCTGTACATAGATCAGGACATAGGTAATATAAATTAGATCCATATTTTAGACTAATGAGCTTTAACTTTTCATAGACATTAAAATTAATTGTGAAATTTAGTCATATTTTTTGTGAGAATTTAATTTCCCATTGATAAAGTAAGCATTTGAATCAGATGAAAAAGTTAAAGCTTGTCAGTTATATGAGCCTGTATTTAGCTCACTGACATACTTAACAGGCTCAAAGTAATAATGTACATGAAATGGCTACTGTAGGAAAGTCAATGACAATGTTATCTTAGACCTGCAATAATAACGTATGTTATTAATTGAACCTTGCAAGGTGAGTTGAGAAAATAAGTATATATTCTTAGTTTTGATTTGTTTGTTTCATGTTACCAAAGATTTAGAACTGACAGAAACTTATTTGGGTTGTGAATAAACAATACTCTATGATATCTTTTATTGTTTATTCTAAGAAAAAACTAGATAATCTTGGACAAATTGTTACTTAGCTATATATCATATATTAAATAGGGATGTCAACAAAGAATATTTTCAGTCATATCCTTTTTTTTGTAACTACTACTCTTAATTATGTCATCTTTTCCGTAATTGCATCTCTTAGGGCCAAAACCATTAAGAACACAGTCTGTGTCAATGTAGAGTTAACTGCAGAGCAGTGGAAAAAGAAGTATGAAAAAGAAAAGGAAAAAAATAAGACCCTACGAAACACCATTCAGTGGCTTGAAAATGAACTCAACCGATGGCGTAATGGTAATAACTTCAGGATTTGTCATTTAAATTTTCTTACTTGGCGCCATTTTGCATACTTGAAATCTTTATATGAATGCTAAATGAAAATAAAACCTATTTTCAGGTTTTAAGCATGTTTCCATCTTCAAATAAAGATCAAGATCTGTCATTAAATGCTTGCTTTACTTAAAACAATAAGAGCCATAGCTGCTACAGTATAGTAAGGTGCCTAGGTTAGAAAGGAGGCAGTAATAGGCAAGATTTGATGGATTTCAAAGAAGCAGATAAGATCAGTGAACTTCCAGATGTCCAGATCTCAGGGACAGAGCTTTGTGGTACATGCCTAGCACTTGGGAGGCAGAACCTCAGTAGTTTTGTATGTCTGGCCCTGCCTAGCCTGCGTAACAATGCCTTGTATAAAATATGTGTACATAAATACAAACACACACATATTTTTGAACATATACATTTATATATATTATATGTAAAATATAGCTGGGAGTGGTAGCACATGATTTTAATCCGAGCATTTGTAAGGCAGGGCCTGGTCTACATGGCAAGACTACCTATCTCAAAAACAAACAAAAAACTCAAGAACAGAGCCGAAGGAAAAGTTGTTGAGAGCCGCTGACATTGAGTAAGGAGGAGGAACAAAGAAGAGTGGTAAAATGGGAATTGCTACCTATCACCCTTTGCAAAAACATTAATTTTAATAACAGGTGAAAAATAGAACTTGATGTAGTTTAATAATAAGCAAAGTTTCAATGAAAATGTAAGAAAGACACTTTTAAATATCTTGGGCCTCCCTATTCCTTACCCAAGATAGGGAGAAGGAAAAGGAAATAAGTGTACATTGGACCCCACGTCTGGGCAAACTTCCTCTGCTCTGTACCTCAAACAGATGCCTACAGTCCCGCCTCAGTGCCGTCTGAGAACTTACAGACTCAGGCTTTAAGTCTGCTAAATGGACTCTTGTCTCCAACTTCAGCAATCCCAGAATTTGGACAGCTTTCAGCAGCAGGCAGGCAGGCCTCATTGGTGCTCCACTGCAGAAGCCCTGGGCTTCAGAACCCTGCATACTATTCTGTTCAGCATCTCTGGATGGGCTGACTATTGCTGGTCTTTCTTGAACAAATATAATCTGCAAAGACTAGAATAAGTTGGTCATTCTTCAAATGTTGACATCAAAGTATACGATAAGGATTATTTAGGAAAACATGGCACCACAGAGATGTAAAATAAAGTGTCAATGGTTAATCCTAAAGAAATAGAGATGAGTGAATCACCTGATGATTCAGAGTAGCTTTTGTAACCAAGCTCTGAAAATCTGCAAAGTATGGAGAGACAGTTGAAGGAAATGAAAACCGTGACTGGAGAGAAATTAAAGTATTTTTTAAAGCTCACACACACCTGTGCTAAAATGGCAGTAGGAAGCACCAGCAGCAGGCTTGGTCGAAGCAGAGGAAAGTGGACATGCAGAGGGAACAGAATGTGTGTGTGTTTTAGATGTGCAGATTTGTAGTGACCATTTCATCGTTTAATTATTTTAGGGGAGACAGTGCCTCTCGACGAGCAGTTTGACAAAGAGAAAGCCAATTTGGAGGCTTTCTCAGCAGACAAAGATATCACTATCACCAATGACAAACCAGCAGCTGCAGTTGGAGTGGCTGGCAGTTTTACGGATGCTGAAAGAAGAAAGTGTGAAGAAGAGATCGCTAAATTGTATAAACAACTTGATGACAAGGTAGATTTTATATTACTTGTTTTATATTTGTCTTTTTTGTTTTAGAATGCTGGTGAGATCAGTATTTTTAGTTTTTAATTTCAGTTTTAAGGTTCCTTGTGATTTACATTTTTTCCTTTTATTTCTGTTGGCTTTTAGAAAGCCATGATGTTGTGGGTGTAGTGGAACGTGCTGAAATTGTTGTACTTAGGAGGTGGAGGCAGGAAGACCAGGCATATGCCAGCCTTCATTAAATAGTGATTTTGAAGCCAGCCTGGGCTATATGAGACCCAAGATGATTGGAAGGAGTTGGGGAATTATGTTAACAGAAAATTGAAGAGCTGACTTCAGAGGTTTGGGGATATAACTAAGTGGTCAAATGTTTGCACTGCATGGGGCTTTGGATTCCATTAGCAGCACCAGGGAAAGATAATACAGTATCAGTTCTGTGTAGAAACTGTATGTAAACAAACTGTTCCATATGGGGGGACATACCTGTAATGTTAGCATACAAGAAGCTGAGGCAGAAGACTCACCAGTTTGAGGCCAGCTAGAGATACCCTATCTGAAAAACAACAGCAGCTCATTGGTAGAGTGTGTGCCATGTGCCTAGAATGACCTGGACGTCCTACCAACCCCTTAGAAACAGACAACACTTAACAGGAAAATGTGCATTGGGTCACTGAAGAATCATAATGAAGCAATCATTTAAAATTGGGGATCGATCTTAGGCCCTCATAAGAGATCATGGAAGAGAAGAAAGGAAAGAGCAAAGAGTAGAGGATTATTATCTTCCCTGCTTACATTGCTTAGCAAGAAGGCGGGCATGAGCACAGTAATAGAAAATCGTTTGGTTTGGTTTGTTGTGGGGGTTTTGTTATTATTTCATTTTGGTTTTTTTGGTTTTTCAAAACAGGTTTCCCCATACAGCTCTGGCTGTCCTGGAACTCACTCACTCAGAGATCCACCTACCTCTGCCTTTGAGTACTGGGATTAAACGTGTAAACTAGGATAAACTAAGGCTATTTTTTAGCCTTTAAAGTTATTTTATAAACTTTGGACCTTTTCTTGGTTGTATAGCACATGGTACATTGTTAATGAAGAAATGCCTTCCCTTTTCAGTTTTCCTTAGGAATTTAATTCTGGGCCTGGTGGTGGTGCACACCTTTAATCCCAGCACTTGGGAGGCAGAGGCAGGTGGATCTCTGTGAGTACAAGGCCAGACTGGTCTACAGAGAGAGTTCCAGGACAGCTAGAACTGTTACACAGAGAAACCCTGTCTCCAAAAAAAAAAAAAAAATTAATTCTGCCAACAATTTTGGAGGAGTTGATGTTGGGAAACAAGCCCAGTTATAATCTACTTTGCTAATGAGATCCTTTAAATTTTTAGGATGAAGAGATTAACCAACAAAGCCAACTAGTGGAGAAATTGAAGACACAAATGTTGGATCAGGAAGAGGTGAGTTAAATGCTCCCTGAAAAGCTTTGGTGTTTATCATCTGAAGATAAAGGAATCTGTGCAGCTCAGCTCATGCTAGATATTATGCCTTATACCATTAAAGTTGTGGAGTGTGTGCATGCATGCCAGTGTGCTGTGAGATAAATCATGCCGTGTATTGAAGCGGAGACTGATTTCCTCCTTTAGATGCTTTTTGTGGTTTGGTTTTAAAGTTTGGGTTTCCTCTTATATGGAAAAGAGAAGACAGCTTCTATAAAATGTTTATTTTTTGCCAGATATAGTGGCATATAATCCACATAAGCCTATAATCTCAGAAATAGGGGTACTGAGGCAGAGGAATTCCAAGTTTGAGGCCAGTAAAGACTACATAGTGAGACCCTTTCTCAGAAACAACAGTAGTGAAATTCTGGACCGAATGCTTTTGGGCTTTTTAACTGACTGACATCTCATGGTTTGCTCAGCCTGCTTTTTTATAGCACCCAGGATCACCAGCCCAGGGGTGGTACTACCTCCTCTGGGACAGCTCCCACCCACATCAATTATCAATCAAGAAAATTGACCATAGGCTTGCCCACAGGCCTGTCTGGTAGGGACATTTTCTCAGTTGAGGTTCCCTCTTCCAAAATTAATGTAACTTGCATCAAATTGACATAAAACAAGCCAGCATGGGCTGGAGAGATAGCTCAGCGATTAAGAGCTATGGCTGCTCTTCCAAAGGACTTGGGTTCAATTCCCAGTACCCACATGGCAGCTCACAACTGTCTGTAATTTCAGTTCCAGGGGATCTGAAACCCTCACATGTAAATGTAAGGTCTTATTAAATAAGAAACACAGAGCCAAATGCAGAGTTAAAAGCCCAAGAGGTCAGAGCAGTAGCTAAGAGCTGAAACTTAAAACCACCTTCTTACCCTTCCTGCCACTGCCATCCTTCCCCTGAGAAAGAGACCTACTTTCTGTGTATCTGTCTTTTTATTGACTTTCTGTTCTGCCTTCTCATTGGTTGTAAACCCAGCCACATGACCTCCTCGTCACTGCCTGTCTATACAGACCTCCAAGTCCTCTATGGTTGGTATTGAGATTAAAGGTGTGTGTCTCCATGTCCTATGTCTCTATGTCCTTGAACACACAGAGATCTGCCTGTCATGTGATTGGGATTAAGGGCATATGCTACCACTGCCAGACTTCTGCTATGGCTTGCTATTAGATGTGACCCCCAGGCAACTTTATTTATTAACATACAAATAAAATCACATTTCAGCACAAGTAAAATATTACCATACTCACACAGACATACATGCAGGCAGAACACCAGTGCACATAAAATAAAAATAAATAAGTCATTTTTTTTATAAAAGCCAACATGCTGGATGGTGGTGGTGCACACCTTTAATTCCAGCACTTGGGAGGCAGAGGCAGGTTGATCTCTGTGAGTTCGAGGCTAGCCTGATCTACAGAGCAAGTTCCAGGATAGTCAAGGCTACACAGAGAAACCCAGTCTTAAAAACCACAAAGAACCAGCCAGTATAATAGGTATATAAATCAAACATTTACTTATAATAAATTATAAAGAAATTTATTTTAGAACAGTTCTTTGGTATGCATTTATGCTTGCTATTAAAAATGAAAGTAGATTTGAATACCAATGAGTGCTTCACCATTTTTATATAAAGAATTCAATCTTGGCTGCACATTTGATACTGCAGAATACAGCATCTCTAACACTGAGTTGTTCAGTCTCTTGATTTTATAATGGTTGGTGCTGAGAGTGCCACTTAGCATAAATATGTAGTACAAGCAAACGATAGAATATGTTTAAGGGCCATTTCATAATTGCTGAAATTTCTGTCCTAATCCCAAGCCAGAACTCACTGAACAATTTTATGAATTAAGTCAGGAACTCATGGCAGGTTTTGTTTGTTTGGTTTTGGTTTTTCAAGACAGTATGGTGCATGCCTGTAATTCCAGAACTCAGGAGTTAGAGACAGGCAGATCTCTTGAGTTCAAGGTCAGCCTGATCTATAGATCGAGTACGAAAACAGCCAGGGCTACACAGAGAAACCTTATCTTGAAAAACCAAAATAATAATAATAAATTCTAAAACAATACCTGTGGGAACCCAAAGAGGTTTCCTAGTAAGATCTGAGCTTGCTTTACCCAGCAGGGCTGCATAAGGGAATGAATTGACCATGTGTGTGGTTACCAGGTGTTTGGAAGGGTCTGCACTTGGCTGTGCTAGGGAGAGGTCTTTTGCTCCACCGCCTGGCTTCTATCTAAATCTCTTATCCCTCACTTTAAGAGAGAAACCCTGTCTCAAAAAACCAAAAAAAAAAAAAAAAGAGTACCCTGGGGACCCCCCTCCCCACAAATACCACCATAAATTTGATATTTACATGTTGGGAGATGATGGTAGGAAAAATATTTAAAGTTTTATTTTCCATAATTAAATCACCTTATTTCTATAACAGCAGAAAACCTTGTATGCAAAGTTAAAAACACTATAGTTAATAACATACAGTCATCTTGGAACGTGAGCCCAGATATTTAAACAAAGTTCTTTAGTGTTACAGGCCTGAGGATGCACATATATTGTGTGTTCATATCTCAGGCTGCTGAGTTATGTGCTGCAACGTGGCGGCGGAGATGGGTGTGTGTGTGGTGTGTGTGTGTGGGTGTGTGTGGTGTATTAAAGGGGATTTATCAGAATACATTACAGGCTATAACAACAACAGTTCAACAACAGCTGTCTACCAGCTGAAGATCCAAGAATCCAGTAGTTGTTCAGTCCACAAGGCGGGATGTCTCAGCTGGTTTGCAACAAACAACAGAATTGCAAAGAAGGAGGCTCTACTACCTGCTTGGAAGGAATGGCCTTAGCAGCCACAGTGAGGGCAGGCAGGCAGAGAGGAAAAAGTCCCTTCTTCCATGTCCTTATGTAGACTGCTGGTGTGTCCCAGATTAAAGGTGCGTCTTCTCACCTGGAAAGATCTGGACTAGAAATGGGTCTTCCCACTTCAAACGATTTAATTAAGGAAAAAAAACCCTCACAGGTGTGCCCAGGCATTTGGGTTTTAGTTAATTCCAGATATAGTCAAGTTGACAACCAAGAATAGCCGTCACATTTGTTAGTAATTGTGTAATTTTCAATGTGACTTTTTTTGGGAATGTGAATGTCACATGAATAAACATACTTTTACTCCTTCATGCTGTCTTCCTACACCCAGTCTGTGCTACTTTTCATATCATTTCTCCCATGTTTCTCTTAGGAGTTAGTTTGGATCCTTATTTTATTGCACCCAATATAGTGGAGATAATTGAAAAATAGTCCCTATTTAAGGTTTTTTTGAGAGACTGAAGGAATAGAAAAGGCTATAAGCTTCAGTAAAATGAAATATCCATCATCAGAAAAATCAGTTTTCATCTGTTTATCTTTTTGGAGTATGGAGACACAGTCTTGCTTTTTAGTTGGCCTGGCACTCCACATTGAGCCCAAGCTAGCCTCAGTGTGTGTTGCTGCCTCAGCCTCCAGGTGTATTTCACCATGCCTGGTGTCTTTCATTACTTCAACCATAGCATTGTTCTTGGAGGGACTCTTAGCATTTGGGGTTTGATAATTTCTTTGCTGTTCTGTCCTATGTACCGTGGGACGTTTAGCATTCATGATTCCTGTTCCCCAATGCTATTAATAACAATTACTAACATTCCCATGCATTTCCAAATGTCTTTGCTGAAAAGTAACTGACCTGGATGATCTTTTGTCTTCTCTCCAGTTCAAACTTTAATGTGTTGAAATGTTTCTCTGAGGCATAACTCAGAGGCCACACTTAATTTCCTAAAGCAAATCTAAGTTCTTTAAAGATGATTTACTTTGATTTCAAATGTATATGTGAGTGCCTCCATGTATGCATGTGTACAGTGTGTGCCTGGTGCCCTTAGAGAGCAGAAGGCATTTGATTCCCTGAAACTGGAGTTAGAAGCAGTTGTGTTGCTCCTGAGTCCAGATCTTCTGAAGAGCAGCATGTGCTCTTAAGTGATGAGCCATGTCTCCAGCCCCAGATCTGAATTTTTAAAGAACTATTCATTTTGGATTTGGGGTTTTATACATGGTACTCTCAAGTCTAGAATCCTTTTTTTTTTTTAATTTTTAATTTTTTTACATGACTAAACTCTCCTTCACTAACTTCTCCATGAATACTATCCAGAAAGATAGCTCTTTCCTATGGTACCAAGCGATCTGCTGTCTATGCTATTAAACTGTGCCTTGTATTGCCCTTATTTTCCTGGACTTCAGTTTTAGTAGATTCCTCAAAGTTAGAGTGTTACTTTTCTTCCTTTCTGTATTCCACACATGTAGCACAGTGCCCACGCATAGTAGGTGTTCAGTGCATCTGTTAAAGAATAAAGTATCAGCACCTTTAATAGAGCTACTTTTCATTTCTCTTGTTTTTGTAAATCATGACACGGATGAATGTTTTCTCACAAGTTTGTTAAAATTCCGTTTTACTCTTTCATATAGCTTCTGGCATCAACCAGAAGGGATCAAGATAATATGCAAGCTGAACTGAATCGCCTCCAGGCAGAAAATGACGCCTCTAAAGAAGAAGTCAAAGAAGTTTTACAAGCCTTAGAGGAACTGGCTGTTAACTATGATCAGAAGTCTCAGGAAGTTGAAGACAAAACCAAGGAATATGAATTGCTTAGTGATGAATTAAATCAAAAATCTGTAAGATATATTTTGTTTTCTTTATACTTAACTATGAGTTATGTTAAATGAAAAGTTATTTAAGTAAGTTATTCCTGTATATGCCTAAGATATTAGTAACATCAACTCTCAAGATACTCAGGTCTCACTCTCACTTCTTACATATAAAGCCTAAGAGGTAGAGCAGCAGGGTTATAATTTTGGTTCCTAAAAGTATATTGATACATAACTTAATTGTTAATTTAAATGATGTTGGCTGTTTCTTTTCTTTTTCTTTCTTCTTTTTTTTCCCCCCAAAGGTCAATGTTGGCTATTTCTAATGTTAGGAAAAAATAATAATATACATTTTAGTAAAACTATCAGATGATCAATCTCAAATTAAGAAATACACACTTGGGGCTGGAGAGATGGCTCAGTGGTTAAGAGCACTGACTACTCTTCCAGAGGACCTGGGTTCAAGTCTCAGCACCCACATACATGGGAGCTCACAGCTGTCTGTAACTCAAGATCTGACATCCTCACACAGTCATACATGCAGCAAAACACCAATGCAAATAAAATAAAAATAAATAAATTATATTTTAAAAAAAGAAATACACACTTTAAAAAATAATAAATGTGGCCAGATGTTGTGGCATGTGTCTTTAATTGTAACACTGGAGAAGGAGAGACAGGAAAATAGCTGCAAATTCCAGGATAGCCTGGGCTATATAGTGATGCCTTGTCAGCAAAACCAAGAGAGAGGGTGGGAGGGAGGGAAGGAGGAAATGCCATGTAATTGAGTTATCAGAGTAGTCATGGGATACATTATTCTGAATAATTATTGGTTTGCTTACTGGAGTACTGACTGTTCACACCTTCCCAACACAAGGAATAGGACCTCGTGGACCATCCTGTAGCAGATGGTGATTTGTGTGGGATGCCTACTTCCTGGAGTAACGTCAGAAATAGTAGATAGCTGTTATTATTTGAACAACACTGGTCTCATGTTTCAGTTATTTCTGCTTAGAAATCAATTCCTAGTTGTATTCAGTATTGGTACCTTCCATCTCTTTCCTATCTGTGCCTGCATTTTGGTGCCTTGCCATCTTTCCTATCTGTGTCTGAAAGAAAGTAGTCAATACTAAGAAATAGTGCCTTTAAAAAGGTTTGCTCCTCCTGAAGTGTTATCAAATAGCACCTTTAAAAGATTTACTTCTTCTGAGTTACTATGAACTAATGCCTGTAAGGTGCTAAGGGATGGCTCAGTGGTTGAAAGCATTTGTTGCTCTTTCAGGACCAGATTTGATTCCTAGCATCCACGTGGTGACACACAAACCACCAACACTCATACACATAAAATACATTTTAAAAGAAATAGAGCTTAAATAAAAGGATTACTGCTCCTGATGAGTTTGTTTTCTGGTTTTAATTTCGAAAGTTAACAGTTAGGTTTGTCATAGTTAGTTGATAAGGATATCTAAGAAGGTTCTCCTCCTTCCCTGGTTGAATTATTTTATCAAACCTAATTACTGTTTGGTAAAACATCAGTGAATCTTAGAGGTGGTAGGTTGGCCTTTGTCCACTGGTTTTGGTGTTTAAGACAGTTGTACAGATGTGGAGCTGAAATCACCAGATTTTGTTGCTTATATATTTAAGCAGTATTGTTGTTTAGATATTAATGAAAATACCTGGCAGTTTGATTATGATAGGAACATGCTGAATTATGAAACCTGAAGGAGAGCTAGTATATTGTAAATTGGGAGAACAAATATTCTGCTGATAGGCAGAAACTAAAGGAAATGACCAACCACCAGAAGAAGCAAGCAATTGAAATGATAGCACCTGTACTCAAATATTGACTAAAAGACAATAAATTGCATTTAAAATGCTACATTTGATATTTGATATGTCATTTTTAACATGGGCCAGATTGGATTGTACTCTTCCAAATGTGATAACTTTGTAGCTGATAACCAGATATTATTTTATTTTATTTTTTTTTTGGTTTTTCGAGACAGGGTTTCTCTGTGTAGCTTTGCGCCTTTCCTGGAACTCACTTGGTAGCCCACGCTGGCCTCGAACTCACAGAGATCCGCCTGGCTCTGCCTCCCGAGTGCTGGGATTAAAGGCGTGCGCCACCACTGCCCGGCCAGATATTATTTTTAATGTACAGTTAGAGTAATTAAACTTGATAACGTTGATTCATCCTTAGCTCCTAGGTAATTGCTTATATCATAGTAGTAAAAATAATAATTATGACTAGGTAAGTTCTCTTTAGTGAACATGTACAAAGTAAATAAACGAAGCATACTAACTGCATAGAAAGCAGCTCTCCAAAACCAGGAAATAGCATTCCAAACATTAATTTCAAAAGATAAACAAAATATAGTAGTAGATGACAGTAGTACATAATTAATACTGAAGTTCCCCATTTCTATGCAGAAAATATCCAATCTGAGGAACTTAATGATACATTTATTATTATACCTGCTTTTACTGGGATATAAGAATAGAACATGCCTACTTTACATAGTTTGAAGTCTTATTTTTTAAGCTTGAACTAGAAGCTACCTCATCATTCATTATAGATGAAGAATCTCAAAGCAAGAAATAAATGCTTTTATAAGGACTATAATGAATATTTGAAGATTCTCGTCTATACTGTTTTCATTCTGGCAGGCAACTTTAGCAAGTATTGATGCTGAGCTTCAGAAACTGAAGGAAATGACCAACCACCAGAAGAAACGAGCAGCTGAAATGATGGCATCATTGCTAAAAGACCTTGCAGAAATAGGAATTGCTGTAGGAAATAATGATGTGAAGGTAATAGGATTATTGAATATTACATGTAATTTTCTGTGTATAGCTCACCCTTTGGCTTTCTAGTTTGTTGTGTGTGTGTGCATTATTGTGCGGTGCAGATGCACATGTTTTCAGGTATGTGTGAAGGTCAGGCATGAATCTTGGGTGTTGTTCCTCAGCACCCATTCACTTTGGGGTTTCTTTTTCTTTGCGTCTTACCTCGTGTTTTTGAAGTAAGTCTCCCAGTGGGATCTGGGGCTTCCCACAGGGACTCTCCTCTACCTTCCTCCCAAGCATTGAATATAGTTACATTCCCACTACACCTGGCAGTGTTTTGTTTTGAATTTTGGTATTTTTAATGTGGATTTAAAAAAAAAAACCTCAGGCTTTTGTGTCTTACTAACTACACTATATTCTCAGTCCTGCTATTTGTTTTTTTTTACAAAGTTCTTTTCATACCTATTATCCTCATAACCATGTATGGCAGGTGGTATTAACTACACTTTTAGATTATTTTATTTTTTTATTTTTGTGTGTGTATACCGTGTGTGCATGTATCTCTGGAGGGCAGAAGAGGGTCTGGGATCTCTTGGAGCTGGAATTAATAGGCTATTGTGGCGCCCCAAGTAGGTGCTGGCAACCCAGTTCAGCTCCTCTGAAAGAGCAGCAAGTGCTCTTAACACTGAGACATCTCTCCAGCCCCTTAATTCTGATTTCAGTAGATGAAAAAAGGGGGTAACAGGCACAGAAACGGTATTCACTAAGCAACCTCATTGGGCCATGTTGGATTCTTTCCTCAAATGTGTAAAGGTTTTCACTTCAAAATCACCTCACTGGGCTGGTGATGTGGCTTAGTGAGTAAAGGCGCTTCCCACATAATCCTGATCATCTGAATTTGATCCCTGGAGCCCATGGTGGAAGGAGAGAACTGACTTCATGTACTTTATCACGTGCACATTGGCGTTTAAGCATATCATACATGTGCTTGTTGATATTGATGATAAATTCTTTAAACATCTTTATTTATTTGTCTATGTATTTGATTAGGACAGTAGTAAATCACATTGGAGAGAAAGCTCATAAATGAATTGACCTATTGTCACTTCATACTTTTTTGAAAATAATATGTGTATTTGTGTGTGGAGGTCAGAGATCAACATCAGGTGTCTTCCTTACTCACTCCCCTTCGTTATTGAGACTGGGTCTTTCACTGAACCTGGAGCTCAGTTCTCTAGCTTCCTGCCATAGAGATCCCCTGCTCCTGAGTACTGGGAATTGACAGTGACCACTGTGCCTGCTGAGCTTTTACCTGCGTTCTGCAGCTGAAAACCTCAGTCCTCAATCTTGACAGCAAGCGTTTGACCTGTGGGGCCATCTACCTGGTCATACACATTATGTTTTGGAACAAGGGTCTCATTGACTGCCTAGACCGGCTGACCCACAAGCCTAATTTGGGAAAATAGACAATGAACAATTTCAGCTTTAACTTATTCTTTCCTTTTTTTTTTTTTTTTGGTTTGTTTGTTTTGTTTTGTTTTTGAGGGGTGGTGTTCGTGGTGTTTTATTTTGAGACAGGTTCTCACTTGGTTCAGTTTGTAGAGCAGGCTGTTCTTGAACTTACAGAGATCTGACTGTCACAGCCTCCCAAGTACTGGGATGTTTGCTACCACTCGGCCCTAGCTTTAACTTACTACCTCATGTTTTCTCCCAGCAACCGGAGGGCACTGGTATGATAGACGAAGAGTTCACTGTTGCAAGGCTCTACATTAGCAAAATGAAATCGGAAGTAAAAACCATGGTGAAACGCTGCAAACAGCTAGAAAGCACACAGACTGAGAGCAACAAGAAAATGGAAGAAAATGAGAAGGAGTTAGCAGCATGCCAGCTCCGCATCTCCCAGGTATGTGCTACAGAACGGTTTTCAAGTTCCTAAAAAGTTATATGTGTAAATTTTATTATAAAGGTTTTCAGGATCACAAGGTTCTGTGTATTTTCAGTAACAAAAGGCCTAGTTTTCTTAGTGTAGCTGTTTCTTAGTGTAGTTGAATGTTTTAACATGTACATCCTAAGTATGGAAATTACCTAGAAATATGTGACTGACAAAATGGATGAGCAGAACTTCGGGGCCCAGTGTTCTGACTTTGCTGCTGAATAATGGTAGGTCCTACCCTGGAACTGTTCAGGGAGGGTCAGGAATAGCAGTGTCTCAGGTTTCAGGTGGTGCGTTTTAACTGCACAATGTATGTGCGGTATTTCCCCACTTTATATAAGTATTTTTTCCCCAAAAGCACGAAGCCAAAATCAAGTCACTGACCGAATACCTTCAAAATGTGGAGCAGAAGAAGAGACAGCTAGAGGAGTCTGTTGACTCTCTTGGGGAGGAACTGGTCCAACTTCGAGCACAAGGTACTGGCTTCCAATTGCTATGTCCATATTCTTCCTTACTGTAATGTAAATTGATGTACACATACTCCCACTGAAAGAAAATAGACAATTTGGAATAGTAAATAAATTATCCACTTCAGTGTGACTTTTTTAAAATTAAGGAGTATCTGGCCTCCAGACACATACACACACAGATAAACACATCCATATGAACATATGAGGCCCAAACACACATGTTGAGAGAAAGAAAAATTGTATTGAGTATAAATAGCAATTCAAGGGATATCCCACAGAGTTCTTGTATGCATGTGAGTAGGTGTGTATATGTAAATTCTAACATGCGCCGCCGGGCGGTGGTGGCGCACGCCTTTAATCCCAGCACGCAGAGGCAGGCAGATCTCTATGAGTTCAAGGCTGGCCTGGTCTACCAATCGAGTTCCAGGAAAGGCGCAAAGCTACACAGAGAAACCCTGTCTCGAAAAACCAAAAAAAAAAGAAAGAAAGAAAATTCTAACATGCAACACTTGGAAACTATTTCATTTCCCTTTTGTGATATCAATACAGTGGTGGCAATGAAATATCCTAGTGTTATTGAACATGGAGAGTTTGGCCAAGTTCTTATAGAACATGCTTGCTTTACAGTTTCTATTAGGATTCTCAGGCTCACTTTGGTCCTCATTTTTCCTCTCTCTCTCTCATACCCAAACAGAGAAGGTCCATGAAATGGAAAAAGAACATTTAAACAAGGTTCAGACTGCAAATGAAGTGAAGGCAAGTTTGGTGCTCTAGTGGGTCCTAAGGTGTTTAATCCATCACTGTTATTGATCTTAGTCTAACTTTAATATCTTTCTCCTTCCAAACTAATTTTAGCAAGCTGTTGAACAGCAGATCCAGAGTCACAGAGAAACTCACCAAAAACAAATCAGCAGTTTGAGAGATGAAGTTGAGGCAAAGGAAAAACTAATCACTGATCTCCAAGAGTGAGTGTTGCACTTGCCTCTGAGTTGCTCAGTACTAATCAGAAGGTTGACTCTTCAGACAGGGGGAGCTCATTGGGTACTAACAGACAGACACAGTCTCACTAGAAACCTGCTGTTTTCAGCAAAATTAGATTTATTTTCACATTTTTTAGTAACACTTCCCAAGTTCCAGATCAGTTTTGAAAATATTTTTTTAGACTGTTTGATCTGAATATTTTGTAAAAGAGAGGAAAGGGAACAGTTTGAACTCATTTGTGGAGATAGTTACTAGCGAGGAGAGAGAGATGGCTCAGTGGTTAAGAGCACTGACTGGTGTTCCAGCAGACCTGGGTTCAATTCCCAGGCCATGTGGTGTCCAGTCACACCAGGATAAAAATTAAAAAAAAAAAAAAAAGAGAGAGAGATAGTTACTAGCTTCTCAGAGGTTTGAGAAAGGCATTCTAGAAAAGTACGGGGATGTTGCTTTGTTTTTAAATAGACATTGTCTTTTATCTAGAAGCCATTTCTTCTCTTCCCATGTTTCCTAGCTTCATATACATAGACTATACAGTAGTGAAATCTGGTAATTGGAGTAAAAACGAAAGGAAGAAACAGAATAGTGATGACAGTGTTCTGGGAGGGGGTTCTTGTTCCTAATACCTGATAAGAGTGAAGTTAAAAGTTAGGGGAGCAGAAAACAGTGATCTCAGATGGTCAAGTGACTGAAAGGTCCAGGCCCCTCCCTTTCCTGCCCTTAGAGAATGGAGCAGTGAGGTCCTGGCCAATTGGCAAATGAGATAGAGCATTTGAGAGTTCAAGCCCAGTGTCGTGGCACACATTTGTAATCCTAGACTGATGCAGGAAGTTCCTGGATAGGAATATGTAATTTCAAAAAGCAAAGCCCCCCAAAAGTTCCATTTTGATGCTGACATTCAGACAGCTTTGAGGTTGAGCCTTGTATTCTATTCTTCCATCAGCCAAAACCAGAAGATGGTGTTGGAGCAGGAACGCCTAAGAGTGGAGCATGAGAGGCTGAAAGCTACGGACCAGGAGAAGAGCCGGAAGCTGCACGAGCTCACGTGAGTGTCACCTGATTAAAGCCTAGAGTACAAGGTACTGCAGGCACTCCCAGGGCATGGCTACCTTCTGCCGTGCTTCATCTGTGACACGTGCTTGTTCTGTAGGGAAAGCAAGTTCTCACATAGACTATAGTCCTGTTTCTCAGACGGCCTGTTCTTTTCTTAAGTGTCTACAGTACTTCAGAATCTATCATAAAAACACTCCTAAAATCTGATAATAATAATTTAGAAAATTGTAGAATATATTTCTAATACATTTTGTCAAATTTGGTTTTTCATAAAAAGGACATTGTTTTGGCTTTAAAAAAAAGTTTTGAGTTTTTTAGTTGGTGGTGGTGGTTTGTTTGTTTGGTTTGGTTTTTTGTTTTTGTTTTTGTTTTTTCTGTCTCTCTTAATGTGTATGGAGTGGCCTGCCCAGATTTATGCATGTTCACCATGTGCATGCCTGGTGCCCACAGAAGTCAGAAGAGAGTAACAGAGCCACAGACTGTCTCAAGTTAATGTGGTTGCTGGGAATCAAATGGGTCCTCTGCAAGAGTAACAAGAGCTTCAACTGCCAAGTCATCTTTCCAGCCTCTAACTTAATGTTTTGGACAGAGAGTTTTTTCCCCCATACTTTTCCTCATTCACTATGAGTTACTTTTTCCCCAGAGTCTGAGTAGGTAGATAACTCATGATGCTAGTCTTCCACAGGCCTTGAGTTTTAAGAAATGATTTGCAAATGAACTATGGTAGTTAGGATAGTTAAACTGTAAGACTAGTTCAGAAAGGATTGTGTAAAGGTTCTGCTGAGGGCTGGAAATGTTGTCCAGTGGGTAGGGAATGTGCCAGGCATGCACAGCCTTGGGTTTGAGTCCCAGCACCATAGCATGGGGGGTGGGAGGGGGGATTCTGCTAAATTTCAGCTGTAGTTTTGTGTAATATAAAGTATTTTAGTTTCAGACAAATGTTTCCACTTAATGAGTGTTATTTTAGGTGAATTAACAGTATACTATAGGTAGCATATTTTAGAATAAAAATTTAAGCCATCCCTTATATGAACTCTGCCACATACTGTTTGATCTCTTCCATTGCTATATGAGGGCTTTTTCTCCCTAATCAATTATATATTGAAAAAAAGACTGAAATATATAAATACAGATTTCTTTGAAAGATACAGCACAGCCGGGCAATGGTGGCGCATGCCTTTAATCCCAGCACTCAGGAGACAGAGTCAGGCTGATCTCTGTGAGTTCAAGCCAGCCTGTCTACAGGACAGCTAGGGCTGTTACATGGAGAAACCTTGTCTGAAAAAAAACTAAAAAAGAAAAAGAAAGAAAGATACAGCATGGGCAAACGCAAACTGTTGTTGAAATATGAGCATCTTTCTATTTGAATTTAATAAATTTTGATTTAATTTTTGCTAGATAAAACTGATTTATGGAGTCAAAGCTGAAAACATGTACCTGTGTTGCTTCAATTTAGGGTTATGCAAGACAGACGAGAGCAAGCAAGGCAAGACTTGAAGGGTTTGGAGGAGACCGTGGTAAGAAAATGTGAAAATCAGTAGGCCTGGGGAGCATGTTTGGATTTTTCTGCTGTAGTTATTGTGAATGTAAGACTGGTGTCTTTATTCTTGATTCAAGGCAAAAGAACTTCAGACTTTGCACAACCTTCGGAAGCTCTTTGTTCAGGACCTGGCTACCCGGGTGAAAAAGGTGACGTCATAGTGGGAGGGCTGCCTGAGGAGTGCTTGCGGTGTGGGGTGCTTTTCTAAAGTCTGTGTACGTGGGCGTGCCTTCCTGCGTCTCGCAGCGTCCGTGTTTGTGTGGAGAAAGCTCGGTGTTTGATCTTGACACCCTCCGCTTTTGTCACCCTCCTCCTCCTCCTCTCAGAGTGCCGAGGTTGACTCTGACGACACTGGTGGCAGTGCTGCCCAGAAGCAGAAGATCTCCTTCCTGGAGAACAATCTGGAGCAGCTTACCAAAGTGCACAAGCAGGTAACGGAGAGCGTGTCCTGTGGCAGCATTGCAGACCATAACTGGGGGAGTAGAAAGCATGTTAACCCTCAGATGTGGCCTAAGATACACAAAATCCTGGGTTCAATACCCAGCACCCCCATAAAAACTGGATGTGGCAGTGCTTACCTGTAATCCCAACTGGGGCATAGAGACCAGAGGATCAAGGTCATCCTTCACTACATGAATAGGAGGCCATGTGGGATACATGGAACTCTGTCTCAAAAACCTACCCAAAGGGATATTTGCTTTACCAGCTGAGTTGTATTACTGAAGGAAGTAACTGCACTAGCACTGTGGTCTACTTTATTGTCTGCCTAGGTACAGAAAGATTACAGTCAATCAGCCCCATAAAAAAAATAAAAAAATAATGAACAGGGTTGGGATGTTAGCGCCTAGCATGCAGGACACCCTGGGTTCTGTCCTCAGCACCACAGAAAACCTAGTGTGGTGATGATGCCTCTAATCCCAGCACTCAGGAGAGTCAGGATCCGAAGTTTAAGCTCATCTCCACAGGGTGAGTTTGAGGCTATTCTAGGTTTTTGTCTCAAAACAAATAACTAAACAGTGTGTGCTTTGTGAGATGTATGTCTAGTGTGTGTGTATTTTCACATGTGCTGCCTAAATGGAAAAGCTCAATAGAAAATGTAGTTTTATTCACTTTTCTAAATTGTAGTTATGAAATGCTCATTTTCTTAAATCATCTTGTTAAAGCTGTCCATATTTTCTTTGTATACCTTTAGTTAGTACGTGATAATGCCGATCTTCGCTGCGAACTTCCTAAGTTAGAAAAGCGACTTAGAGCTACAGCTGAGAGAGTAAAAGCTTTGGAGTCAGCCCTGAAAGAAGCCAAAGAAAATGCATCTCGTGACCGCAAACGCTATCAGCAAGAAGTAGATCGGATAAAGGAAGCAGTCCGGTCAAAGAATATGGCCAGAAGGGGGCACTCTGCACAGATTGGTTAGTAGAATATACAAAGTCAAACTTTGAAATGATGCCCAAGTAGCTTGTCCTTCAGCTTGAAAGCATTTTCTCCTTTATCATGCTTTGTCAGGACAGTATTTCCTGTCTTTATTTTCTAAACTACTTAAAAGTGACAGTGTAAGTAGTCAATAAATATTTTGAAAGATTGTTAGAGACAAGAGATTATATTGATTATTTCTGGAGAATGGGAAATAACCAAGAGAAGAGATCAAGAAACAAAGATGCAAAAAGAAATTAATACATGGAAATACTGGGGAATGGGTAGAAACCTAAGTAATCACGGCAGTCACTGTTAAACCATGTTCTAACTCCATTGTCTGTCTCACAGCAAAGCCCATCCGTCCTGGACAGCATCCAGCAGCCTCTCCAACTCACCCTGCTGCAGTTCGTGGAGGAGGCACAGTTGTTCAGAACAACCAGCCAGTGGCACTTCGAGGTGGCGGAGGCAAGCAGGCGTAATCCTTGACACATCGCAGGTGTGGGTGCGGGCCTGGCTTTTGAGTTGTCACTGTATGTGGAAATGCTGAGCTACAGGCTTAGGATTAGTTTCACATTAGGATCAGAATTTTTTTTTTTAATGTATGTGGTTTTATGAAAGTAACTTGGCATGATTTCTTACAGTCTGTTTCATGATTCAGATAATCTGTATTTTCAGTTTTATGTTGTTTTTAAACTCTCGTTGGATCATTTATAATAGTTATTTGTATCCTACCCAATGGTTATGCCCTGGTTTATAATATTGCCTTTACTAGAAATTTAATAAAGCACATTAATTTTGTTTCAAAATTGAAACTTCTATAAATGAAATGTGAAATGTGAAGTGTCTTTTATACTATCTCATTCTTTAGATTACTATGCCCCAAACTAGAATTCCAAGGGGTGAACATTTCTAAGGCTTTTATAATTGCTTTTTAGAAGGACAGCCTCAAATTGCATCTTTTTTTTTTTTTTTTTTTTTTTTTTCGAGACAGGGTTTCTCTGTGTAGCTTTGCGCCTTTCCTGGGACTCACTTGGTAGTCCAGGCTGGCCTCGAACCAACAGAGATCCGCCTGCCTCTGCCTCCCGAGTGCTGGGATTAAAGGCATGTGCCACCACCGCCCAGCTCAAATTGCATCTTAATAAAAATTAGCATTTGGTTGCATCTTTGCCAGCATTGAATATTGTTAATTTGTAATCCTCTATTTTGATAGGCCCCAAATAGCATCCCATTGGGTTATTGAATGAAGGTGGATTCTATATGCATACTTATCTCCATTTATGTTTCCTTTTTAAACAAGTTACTTCTTTATGTCCCTTTTCCATTCACCTATTGTGAGTTGATTTTTCTTTTTTAAAATTTTTAGTTTTATGTGTATGAGTATTTTGCCTGCATGTATGTCTATGTACCACATGCATGCAGTGCCCCTTTGGGCCAGAAAAGGGTGTTCAATCTCTGGGATTGGAGTTATATAGGCAGTGAGCTGCCATGTTGGTGCTGGAAATTGAATCCTGATCCTCTGGAAGAGGATACTGCTTTTAAGCACTGAGTTATCCAGCCCCTGTGAGTTGATTTTTCTAATGGGTTTCTGAGTTTTCCTTCTTTTCTTTTTCTTTTTTCTTTTCTTCCTTACTTATTTGATGTACGTGTATCTTTATGTTGTGTCTGGACACAAGTGTGGAAATTAGAGGACAACTTGGAGATTCTGTTCTCCTTCCACCATGTGGGTCCCAGGGATCAAATTCAGGCTTGTCATCTGTTCCTGTCAGGAAGATGTCATTTGAGGGCTTTCTTTGTAGTGTGTGTGTGTGTGTGTGTGTGTGTGTGTGTGTGTGTGTGTGTAACTATATATGTATGTATATATGTGTGTGTGTATATATAATAGTTGAGGACTTCTCTTTATATACTATAACTTTGAAATTTAAGGTTCTGGAAATAACATACTGCACGTGTTCTTCATGTGGTACTTGATAGCTTTCTTTTTAATTTAGTGATACCCTCAAACTTTGTTCTGTATCACGTTCATTAATAAATAGCTGCCTAATAGTTTATGACACATTGCCATAAGTCTGACTTTTAGCTAGAGAAGTCCCACAGTAAATGCTGAAATTTTGCTGGGTGTGGTGGCACACTCCTTTAATCCCAGCACTCTGGAGGCAGAGGTAGGTGGATCTCTGTGAGTTAGTCCATCCTGATCTACAAAGTGTGTTCCAAGACAGCCAAGACTGTTAAACAAAGAAACTCTGTCTTGAAAAAAACTACACACACAAAAGCTGAAAACTTAAAATACTAGATAATTATGAGATGGTAAACTCTTACTGCTTCTGAGAAATACTAAGGCTGGTTTATTTTGGTTTTGTTTGACACTTTGCATTTTACTGTCTCTAACTTTTGAATAGAGATTAAAGCAGCAGTATCTAATGTAAGATTTAAGTGAGAGATAAAAAGTGTGGGGTTTGGAAGTGTCAGTCTGGCAGCAGTCATCCTGTTGCATTCATGAACTTGAGCCTAGTAACTTTTTTTAAAGTCAGTTCTTTCTGGGCTGGGGAGATGGCTCACTCTTCCAGCTCAATGTCGGCCATAGAAGCATGAGGACTTGAATTTGGCTTGGCACCCATGTAAAAGGTAGACAAGGAAGTGCACATCCGTAAACCCTGCTTGGAGGAGGGGACATCCCTGGAGTTCACTGGGCAGCCAGCTAGTAAACCAGAGTTCTAGGTTCAGTAAGGTGTCCTGTGTCTAAGAAATATATTGGTGAAGCAAATTACCCCTCTCTGGCCTCTACACACACATGACAGACAACACACACATGATAAGTTAACTCATTCTCCTTTTTAATCTCTTTGAAATTCACTATGAAAGTTATGGGTTCATGAAAACTAAGTGTTTGTTTTTTGTTTTTTGTTTTGCAGCTGTAATAACAATCACATCTAACAAAGTTAATATTATGTGTAATATTATCTAATATCCAAATTGAGATTTCTCTCTTGTGCCTCTCTCTTGAGGTGCTGAGGACTTAACCCAGGACTTTGCACCTGCTAGTCAAGGGCTGTGCCATTGAGCTAATCCCCTCAGCCCTTCTATTTCTTGTTAATATCCTGTAAAGCTATTCTAAACCAGGGCATGATCTAGGACTTTGTATTTTTTCCCATAATTTTCTTTTAATCTAGAATATATCTATACCCTTTTAGTGAGAGTGATTTACTAAAGATACCCCTTATCATGAATGTGTTTAATAATGTATGTCTATTCCTTTATTTACTATATGTGACTAATGGTTATTCCTTTATTCACTATATATGAATGTAGATTGACTGATACAGCATAAGCTTTTGGTTTTTTTTCTTTTTTTTTGAGCCAGGGTCTCACTTGTATATTTTGACTTGCTTAGACTTGCCATGTAGACCAGACTGGCCTTGAACTTACAGAGATCCATTCGCCTTTGTCTCCCAGGTGCTGGGATTAAAGTTGTGTGCCACCATGCCCATAGTGTAAGCATCCCCACCTCCACCCCCCACCCCCCCACACCTGAGACAGGGTTTCTCTGTGTAACAGCCCTGGCTGTCTTGGAACTCACTTTGTAGACCAGGCTAGCCTTGAAGTCACAGAGTGCCTACCTCTGCCTCCTGAGTGCTGATTAAAGGGATTAAAGGCACCAGGTGTTAATGTAAGCGTTTTTGATTGAGACAGAGTAGTTAATGTTCCTACACTGAGAGATGCCCCTCCACACTCCATGTCCTGTCTGCCCACTTTGGACTAATAACTGACTTCAACCCTTATTTATTAATAAGATGGAAACAGTTCTTGAGAATTATATGAGTTAAGGAATCATCATGTAGCAGCAAACTTTTATTACACAGAAGCTGCCCCTTCTGCCTTCCTAGAGGAGGGAGTTTTAGAGCTCAAAGTTTATATCTTCAGATGTTGTTTTCATGTTAAAATTCCTATGTAAACCTTGAACTCCTATTTCATTTGCATAGAGTAGAGCATGTTCTCTGTTAAATATGTACAGCTCGTTTATATAGTAATATATATATTTATATAGCGATAGCAGTTTAGCACATAGGGAGATAGTTGGCTCAGCTGAGTGGCTTCTCAGGCGTTGAAAATGAATTTATGAAGTATAATTGCTTATAGGTTTGTTGATTGCTGTATCAAAGGATAGTCATTTTTTATTTAATATTTTTAACTTTTTAATTTTTTTGGTTTGTTTTGGTTTTGGTTTTGGTTTTGGTTCTTTGAGACGAGGTTTCTCTGTGTAACAGCTCTGGCTGGCTGTCCTGGAACTCAGTTTGTAGTCCAGGCTGGCTTCGAAATCACAGAGATCGACTTGCCTCTGCCTTCCAAATACTGGGGTTAAAGGTGTGTGCCACCACTACCTGGCTTATTTTCATTAATATTTTTAATTATGTGTATATGTGTAGTGCCCACAGAAGCCAGCGATATCAGTCCCTCTGGAATTGGAATTATAGGTGGCTGTGGACCACCCAGTGGGTGCTGGGATCTGAACTAAGGCCCTCTGCAAGAGCAGCATGCTGATCATCCCTCAAGCCTTTTAATTTCTTATTCCAGTGTATCTTAAACTATGATGGGTAACTGATGAACTGTTGAAAAGTTAAATACCCTGAAGATAAGTTTTTTAATTTTTGAGAAAATCATTTCAAAATATGGATACATTTAGGGCAGTGGTAATAGTTTGTAATATTGTTAATATGTTTTGTTTCCAGTTTTACATAGCCAGTCTTCTGTCACATAGCACTGTGAACAGGATTTTACTAAATGCAGGCACTTGAGGATAATTGTGTATTTGGGGGGTATGTCTGCAGGCCCCCAAGTACCACAGCATGTATGTGGAAGTCAGAGGTCAACACTGGGTGTCACTCATTGTCCTCGACCTTGTTTGAGACAGACTCTCTTCTGCACACTCCAGTCTTAACTGTCCCGACAGCGTCCAGACATTCTCACATCTCCTACGATACACAGGCATGCACTCCTGTACCTTGCTTCTTGTGGGTTCTGGGGATCCAAACTCAAGTGAGCACTTTTACCCAATGAGGCATCTCCCTAGCACTTCCTTATGTTTATTTAAGCCACATATATTTGTAACTAACCACTGCTAATTAGTGGTCCTTTGATTTAAGAATGTCATGTTTAAAAGATTGACAAGCCTGCTTTCCCCACTTCTCCATGCTCCCCATGCCCCACCTCCAACTCATGGTTAAGCCTTCTTCCTGAGAATCCCAAATACTAGGATTACACAATTGAGCCACCATGCCCAGCTCTATTTCTTTATTAAAATTATTCATATATCAGCCCACCTGTGGCTTTATTACTAGGGATGAAAAGAAATGATGGGCTGACCTTGTACACATTGTCCTGCTAGTAAATGTTCAAGTTAAAAGATAAGTAAAAGAAAGAAATCGGAGAGGCAGGCGGATCTTTGTGAGTTTGAGGCCAGCCTGGTCTACAGAGTGAGATCCAGGAGAGGCGCAGAGCTACACAGAGAAACCCTGTCTCGGAAAAAAAAGAAAGAAAGAAAGAAAAATCAGGCTGGAGAGATACACATTTATTAGAGCGCTTGCTGCTCTTGCATAGGACCTGAATTCCTTTCCCATTACCCATGTACCTAATTCCAGTTCCTGGGGCTCCTTCATCTGAACTTCATGGGTACCAGTCAGTCATATGGTGCTCATACAGGCAAGACAATTACACACATAACTCTAATTGAAAAGTATTTTTAAAAGAAATTAAGTCATTCCTGTTTTCATCCTTCATTATTATCTCAAACATGAGTTTTATAAAAACTAAAATTTTCTCTGCTTTCTCCCATTTCAGGTGTTGAAAAGTAATTGAAGTTTGAAGAGGACATAAAATCAAAACAGTCTTTCAATAACTCTAACCTCTACCCCCTTGGGATTGTAGACATTTGATTTTTTACTGTGTAAATTATTCCTAACCTGTACAGCTGTTTCCTATCTACTCTTGTAAACTCTGCTGCTTCCCAGCACTAGAGTGCAATGTCGATGTCCTAGAAGGGAATGACAGTTACAGCTGCGGCCTATTTATTACGGTTTGTCTTTGGTGTCTGCACTGTGCCGAGGAACTACATGATGGGACTGTGTTCCTTTCGATGCCTTTCTGTGTCTTTAATCTTGTTTACATTACCTAGCTGCTATTGCTGTTCCTTTTTCTTTTCCTACTAAATGTCTTCTTTTTTTTTTCTTTTTTAAGGAAATATGGAATATTTAGATTAAATGTCTTAAATTTTACCACTTACAAGACTACATGCCACAAAATATATCAGATCAGTGAGTACTGTATTTCAGAAATCCCTTGAGCAGGGTGTGGTGGCACACATGTTTAATCCCAGGCAGAGGCAGGTGAATATCAGCCAGTTTGAGGCCAGCCTGATCTATCTAGTACGTTCCAGGAGAGACCCTGTTTCAAAAAACAAAGACAAAAAAATTAATAAATTTAAAAATAAATATCCCTTGAAATGAAATCAGAGTTTATGTCTCTGGAGTCTCTGAAGCTGGCCTCTGAAAACATTGAACACTGAGACCTCTGATTGTCTAGCCAGGAGTTGAAGACTGAGCAGGCTGCTTGACTGTTAGCTCATGAAATTCCTGTTGCATATTACTTTAAATAGAAATATTTTACATATCAAAAGCAAGTCTCATTTTAAGGATGAGTTTGGAAATGACTGTGTATTTCTACTTCTGCACTTAACTTAATGGGACAGTAGTGCCCTGCTTCATTCTGTTAGACCTGCCTGCTAGAGCAAGAATTGACAGATGCTAATGTCATCTTTAATATTAGGAAATATTATGGATTAAGACATTATAGAATTAAACAATTATAAATTGTTAAATAATTGCATTGACTGTTATAAATTCATAGCCTTTGAAAATTGAGAAAAATTGTGAATAGGACAGATAAACCATAAACTTAAAAATACATGGTTAATTCTGCTCTGAAATCTTGAAGGTGGTTTTCACCTGCTACACTAAGTCATACACTATAATTTGTTTGGTTAGAAATAATAAATTGTTTGCAAGTCACTAATAATCCTCGAAAAAGTTAGATTGTTGGCCATAGTGCATAATTTTGTAATTAAAACTGTGTGTACCTGTTTTTGCCACTCATTTTTCAGATGATTAAATTCAAATCAGGTTTATTTTAAGGAACTATAAAAGTAACAGGGAAAGATTTCAACATCTGCTTCCTCAGTGCGGGGGTAACTGCAACCCTGTTAGCAGAAATCCACAGGAAATGGGGTGTCTGAGGTTATTCGGTTGATGGAGGAGCTTTGGAAGTTCTGTGCTAGAATCTGGCTGTCAGAATCTTTGGAAAAGTTTTATATACAGATATTTGTATTATTAAATTTGGAGCCATAGTCAGAAGACTCAGATCATAATTGGCTTATTTTTCTATTTCCTTAACTATTGTAATTTCCACTTTTATAATAATTTTGATTTGAAAAATAAACTTATTTATTTTTTTAACAGTCAAAATCTTTGCTGTTGTAGTCTGCAGCCTTTAATGATTGTGTTGCTTTTATGATTGAAAGAAACACTCCACAAATTGAAGTAAAACCTTGATGCAGCAAGGTGTTAAGTCGTGATTAAGTAAGATGCACGGCTCCTGTGGTCATCACTGTCTCTGTGAGAGACATCTGGCTGCATTCATAAGGACGTTCTTTCCAAGTGAAAATTTGCTGCTTTGGCAGTTTTCATAATGGAAAAAAAAAATCCTCTTTTGTCTGAATACAGTAGTTTTAAAATGTATCATGGGTATTGGTGCTGTGTAACACAATGAATTGTAGCTAGCATGTTGTTAAGAAAACACATTGTTAGGTTTTTTTAAATTTTAATGTTTCTTTTCTATTTATAATTTCAAACTTTCATAATCTATACTAAGAATTTCATAAATTTCTTTTCAGTGAACTGAACTGCTCTTTTTTGCTATGATAGGTCATTAAATATAGCATTCACTTGAAATGGACATTTTTTTATCATCTAGAATATTGAAAATATTTTAATTTGCAGTGTCTTTTTTCGTGACTGGATATATTAATGTCCTTCTGAGTGGTATTGGTAATTGGTTCAGAAAAGAAACTCGGTGAAATAAGAGTAGTATTTATTCATGGTGATCATTAAATTATTTGCCTAACTTAAGGAAACTAACTACTATGCATAACTGAATTTATTTGCAACTCTCAGTTTGACTTGAGGTAACAGAAGAGAGTCTGAGTCTACCTGTGGAATATGCTGGTTTATTGTCAGTGCTTAGAGTTACATTCACACAGAATTGGTTTGGGAAGACGCCATATAATTTTAAGTTAACCTGCATGCTGTACATGAGTTTAAATAAAGGAAAATCTTTTTGAAATGTAATGTCATTTTTTGAACTTTACTTAATGAAATATTAGCTTGATTTTATATGACTGAATGGCCTGCCCTGACAGAATAGCAGTGTGTGTGTGTGTGTGTGTGTGTGTGTGTGTGTGTGTGTGTGTGTGTTTAATGTGTTGTTGTCTCTCGAACAACAGGCCAAAAAATAAGACCTAGAAATCATCAGCCTCATTTTTGTTATTTTAATGTTATTTTGCATCTTTCTACTCATTTGTGTATATTTTAGCAATGAGTGACTTCTACTAAATTCAGGTGGGATTGGCTTGTATTTTGGTTTGTATCTTAAAATTATTGTGGAAAGTTTTAGTCATATATCAGTATATTATTTATGTATGAGTGCTCTGCTCTATCTGCATGTTCCTCTGCTCTCCAGAGGATGCCACTGATCCTATTATAAGTGGTTGTGAGCCACCATGTGGCTGCTGGGAATTGAACTCAGGACCTCTGGAAGAGCAGCCAGTGAGTGGTCTTAACCACTGAGCCATCTCTCCAGCCCTCGCCCATAGTTTTTTAAAGGTATTTTCATGATGCTGTTATTGTCTACTTTTTAAAAATAAAAATGCCCTAAAGCATATAGCAAAGGTAGGTATGGTGGAGCATGCCTTTAATGTCAGACCCTGGAAGCAGAGGCAAGGACAACCTGGGCTGTATGCTTTGTCTTAAAAAGAACACAAGACACACCAGATATCATTATCACACCAAAATAGAAATAATTTCTTTTTTTGTTTTTTGTTTGTTTTTCGAAACAGGGTTTCTCTGTGTAGCTTTGGAGCCTGTTCTAGAACTGGCTCTGTAGCCCAGGCTGGCCTCAAACTCACAGATGGACCTGCCTCTGCCTCCCGAGTGCTGGAATTAAAGGCCTGCGCAGCCGCCGCCGCCGCCGCCGCCACCACCACCACCGCCCAGCGGAAATAAGTTCTTAACCAGATTTTTAGTTTTTGTAAGAATTTTGTTTGCATCAAAATCCAGTTAAGGGCCACCCACATATTGCAGAATCCTATTCTATTATTTTTCTCTTGAAATTAGTTTATGAAGACAGCCAGGAGGCTGCCATAATTTCCCAGATGTTGCTGATTACAATCTTTAAGTATTTAACATCACTCAGTTTATATTTTCTGTACATTTGTTTTTAGATCCACTGGGATTTAGGTACTTTGTTTCATTAGAGAACTTACCAGTAGTACTACTAGTATTACATCAAGTGGTACATAATACCTTATAGTCTATCTTATAGGTTATCAGGTATTTAATAATGCCATAGATGTTCCAGTTCAATAGGAGTTACTGAATGGCACCACTGTAATCCTATCATTCCTTTTGTTAGCTTCAGTAGAATAACTTGCCCTCTTCCTATTTGGTTACCCAAAGATTAGTTTGCATAAGAAAGATGGAATAAATACCTGATTCTCTTCCCAGTCTCTCTTAAATTTCAAAACATCTGTTGCTTCTCTTCATCATTAGTGATGAGCAGGTGGCTGCTCAGGTTCCTCTCTGTGTATATACACACGTGAATGTACATATGGAGGCATGAGGCAAATCTCAGCTTTCCTCCTCAGTTGCTCTCTACCATTTTTGAGACAGGGTTCAAATTGAACCTGGAGCTCATCAATTCAGCTAGACTGACTAGCCACCCATTTCCATCTCCCCAGTTGTCAAGTACTGTAGGTGGAGTTTTCCTGTCCCACCAACCCGCTTCCAAACTACCACACAGTCTTAATATTATAAATGCTCAGCCAAAAGCTGAGGCTTGTTACTCGCTAACTCTTACATTTATGTTGGTGCATATTTCTTACTGATGCTTTGCCTTGTGGCATGTATGGCATGCCCATCTTGCTTCTCTCTGCATCTCTGGCAACTCTCTAGTTCCGTACTTCTTTCTCCCAGCATTCTCAGTTTGGCCCTCCCACCTAACCTTATCCTGTTCAGCCATTGGCCAGTCAGCTTCTTTATTAAACCAATCCAAATGACAAATCTCCACAGTATAAAGGATTATTCTACAAAGCACTTTACCAACTGAGCCATCTTCCCAACCCTGTTTTTGTTTTTTAGGTGTTATATGAGTCTTCAGAGTGTTTCCTTTTCTGAAGAAACGTAAACAAAATGGTTTCCAAACAAAATTTACAAGTAGTCCAAGTAAAGGGTGGGGTGATAAAGGACTCCATCAAGTGAAGACGTAAGTGCAGATGTGTATGCTTGCATTAATGAGGCAAACCAGGATAGGGAATAGATACATTTCAGTATCTAAATGAGAGGAAGGACCAGAGAATTTGGTTATTTCATGCTAGGTAGTTGATGCAAAACTCTTAAAGGAGTTCTAATGCCTTTGAAGTGATGGTCATAAGTAATAACAAATCCTCAACCATTAGAGGGATCCATGGCTCTAATTCTCAGGCACAGGCAATATAAATTGGCATTGTTCTTTGAAAGTTAGGTTTCACTTTGGCTACAGAGAATTTATAGTTTTGTATTCAAATATTGATAGTGGAAAGAAATTTACATAAAGCAGGAGCTGAAAGATAGCTCAGCTGGTCGTGATGAGTTTCATCCCCAGTAACCACATATAAAAGCTGGGTCTGATGGGGGCCTGCCTATAATCCAGTGCTGGGAGGAAAAGACTGACTGGTCCTGGGGCTCACTTGCCAGGCCATCCTAGCCTGAAAGATGAGTCCCAGGCCAATAAGAGGCCCTTGTCTCAAAAAACAAGGTTGGTGATATCTCGGGAATGCTACTCAGGTTGACCTTTGACCTACAAATTCATGTGCACACAAAGAATTTGTGTGAAGCAGTGGAGTACTGCAGGATTAAATTTGTGTTGTAAAACTTCTCTGACGATCAGGACCTCTAGGTTATAGGGGAGGGGACACAATGTTCCCATGGTCACAGAGACATGGGGTGGGGTGATAAATGGGGTTTTGGTGCTCCCTTCTGCTCCTAGAATTGTGTCCTTTTGGAAACAAAACTCAGAAGTACTTAGATGAGTGTACTGTTCTGAAGGATAGTACTTCATTCTTAAAAATTTTTGTTTTTAGATGGTCTTTCAATTAACACCATCATCAAACTACTCTTATGCTACCACACCCGCAGCTTGTGGGCTTTGAAGTGTGTGATCTGATCAATGGGCCCACACTCTGTACCTCTTTGTGAAATGAGAGTCCTGGTCTTAGAATGAGCAAGCTGTTGTAACCTCTGTCAATACTGCTTAAGATCCAGAAGCAGAAGAGACACATCTCCAGCCCTTCCAGGGTAGTAGACGTAATGTAGTCAGCTTACCACCAGGCTGCTAGCTGATCTCTTCAAGGATGGCCAAGCCCATTGCCAAGAGGTAGAACATGCCGCCAAAGCAGTGATTGGATCAGACTTCCTTGTTGTAGGAGCAGGTGTGGTTTTGATAGAGCCCACTGTTGGCACCCCATTTAAGTACCATTCCATGCCGTGTAGGAATGCTGCTTCCTGGTAGGCGTAGTAGTTCATATAGAGAGTTCTTCATGGCTCTGCTGCAGCCTAAACCTCTGTTCTCATCCAGCTAGTCATTGAGGTTTGAATGCGATGTGTCCGTTTCATAGGCTCGTGTTTAAACACTTCATTCCCAGGCAGCACTGTTCAGGAAGGTTCCGGAGTCTTTGGAAGGCAGAGCTTTGATGGAGGAAGTACACTCAGGACAGTCGATGAGGGTTTACAGCTGTGCCCTACTTCCTGTTTCAGTCCTGGATGCATTCTAACAGGCTGAGTTCATGCTTCTGCCGCCATGCCATCATCCCCATGACGGACAAATGGCGTACCATTTGCTCTTACCTGTGAATACGCACAGATTGATATTTCCTGATCTTTCTGCCAGAGTAGCTAGTGCTGACTCCCTTTGGTTGTATGACAGGAGGACTCTCCCTTGTGACTAGGGTTGGTTTTTAGTGTGTTCCCTCTCCACGCTCTTCCTTTCTATAGGCCTGACTGAGCTCTTCATTTTAACATTCTCGCCAGGCACATCTTCCAGTGACATTCATTTCTTCTAGCTTTATCTAAGAAGTACTGCCCTTTCAGTTTTGAGGGGTAACTGGATCTGTGTTGTTTTAGTTTTTGAGTCAGTGTCTTCTAATAGCTAGGCTGCCTTCAGTGTGATTCCCCTGCCTCTGCCTCCCCAGGTCTGGGACTGCAGGTCCACAGCACTATACCTGACCAGATCCGTGGGTTTGTATCCCTAGTTTTAGGAAACTTAGGTTGTTCCTGCTTCAGACACTCCTTTGCTGCCGTTACATGGATGCCTTTGTAAATGTGCAAGTTCTTAGTATATTAGTCGTCGTCCCCTTACTACATCTGGGGGATTTTGACGGTTAAGAGTTTCCCACTCTGTTTTCTGTGTTGCTCACATTTACTATACCAACTCTGTATATCCATTATACATTTTCGGTTTTGTTGTTTGTTTAACAACAGTCCCATGTAGCCCCAGCTATCCTCAAATTCTTTCTGTAGCCAAAGATAGCCTTCAATTTCTGATCTTCCTGTCATCACCTCCTCGTGTTGGGGTTACGGGTGTGAGCCACCACACTCCACTTATGCAGTGCTGCTCAAGCTCAGGGTTTCAGACATGCTAAGCAAGCATTCAACCAACTGAGGTACACCCCCACCCTCATAAGTTACTTTAAATTCTTAGTCTGATCCAAAGTCTACACTGATATCTGAATATGTTTCTGATTCTTTTCTGTATCAGTTCCGTCAAGACATGTCTTACAATATTTTGTTAAAAGCTGGACATGATGGTCTGAAGTTGAGTACTGGCTCCAAGAGTCATGCATGCAACTCCTAAAAGCATCGCTACTTCTCCAGCTGAGCAGGACTCTGTTCTCCTGTGTCTCCAGTTTGGGGACCAGCACTTTGTCCACGTCTCTTGAGGAGACCACATATCTACCATGCTCGGGGCCTTAGGCTCCGTCTTCAGCACTGTTGAAGAGGGCAGCGTTCTTTTGTGAGACTGGAGTGATGTCTTGTAAACGCCTGATCTGTTAGACTGGAAACCAGAAGTCTCCCCAAATCACTATCGTTCAAAACTGTACATGAGATACTGCAGTCCATATTTGACCTGAATGTATTCACTGAAACAGCCCATCTGTAACACAAACCTGGGATTTTCCTCCAGTTCACATGGGATCACTCACACGATGATAGGTGTGAAGTAAGGGGAAAGGTACTGTCAAGGTAGTGATAGATGATACAGGTGTCTGGGTGACCAGCACTTGGATTTTGCTTGTACCTGTGGTCTTGCTCATGCTTAATCCTGAATGCACCACTGACCTTGTAACATTCTGGCTTTGGTAAAATCTATCTCTTGGTGTCATTTCAAAGTGGGCTGTCACTTTGGGTTCTGTGTTCAGGTCTCCATCCCTGCTAGACCCAGCATTACACCAGAATTGTTTTTCCAAGAGCATACATTTTACTGTAGAGTTTACAATCTTACTGCGGAGCTTTGGAGCTTGGGACTTTGGCCTCAGGGCATTGCCACTCATTGCATTTGGCCTCTTGTCCCAGCACTGGTATCTCCAGCGTCGTTGGGTCTTCTGGTCCTAGTACATGTGATGGGGCTGCTTGCAACTAAGTCTGCATCTCCCGTGGAGCCCTTTCCTAGGCTGGATCACACTAAAGCCTAGCAGGTTTGTGTCCCAGGGGTATTAGTTACTCATGCATTGCTATAAGCAAAATACCTTAGAAACAACATAATGGAGGAAAGGTTTATTTGGACTTACAGTTGTGGAGAGATTTGGGGTTGTCAAGGCAGCAGGAGCATGCAGCAGAGGCTTGTTCATAAAGCACAGACGGGCAGAAGCAAAGATGCTAACAGTTGTCAAAGACCCACCCCTAGTTCCACCAGTCAGGCTGCACCTCCTAAGTCTCCACCACCTTCAGAGTAGCACCACTACAGGCTGGGGCCACCGCTTAATATCTGAGCCTGCGGTGGGGCGTACTGTAGACTCAGACCAGAGAATCCCACCCCAGCCCTAAAGGCCATGGTATTCAAGCTAACATCAAGCCCATCATTTTAACAGATCCAACACTGAGTGTTCAAAGGTCAGTCTGCTAAGACGCAAGCGCTTTACGTATTGTGTGAGTGCAGATGTGTGTGTCCCACAGCATGTGTGTGGCTCCGAGAATTCTCAGAAGTCAGTTTTCTCCAGCCACTTTGTGGGATCCAGAGGCTGGACCCATCACATCAGCCTATGTGCAAGTGCCTCTACACACTGAACCGCCTCACAACCCTCAGACATACTCTTCACTGCCGGACTCTAGAACAGAGCTACCTCCAGTGTACAATGGCATGGGGTCAGCATTCCTGTCCTCAAAGGGAAGCACAGAGGAATAGCAAGATGGGACCCACAGCAAGGCTGAAATGCAGCAGGGCAAGCATTACATTCTCTGTAATCTGTCCAGCTTCCAGGCTACATGGTAGCACGATGTGAGCCTGAATTAGCTTCCCTTATACCCATTGCTTGTTCTACTCAGTACCTACAGCTTTCCTCAGCAGACAGTCTATGTTGGTCTTTCCAATATCTTGGGGTCTCACAATTTCAACATAGCCCACCTGGAGGCTTCCAGAAGGTAATCCAACCTCAGGAGGCAGAGGCAGGCAGATCTCTGTGAGTTCGAGGCCAGCCTGGTCTACAGAGTGAGTTCCAGGATAGCCAGAGCTACTACACACACACACACACACACACACACACACACACACACACACACACACACACCTGTCTCAAGAAACAAAAAAGTAAAATCAACAAAAGAAAGGACTTGAGGCTAGAGAGATGGCTAAGCCATTAACAGCACTAACAGCTCTTCCAGATAACCTGAATTCAATCCCCAACATCCATATCAGGCTGCTCACAACCATCTGTAACTCCAGCTTCAGAGCTCCATGGGCACCTACACTTACGTGCACATGCACACACGCAGGCACATGTACCTACACATAACTGAAAACAGTAAATAAAGTCTTTAAGATAACTTGCAAGGTGACTGCATGCAGGACAGTCAGTCCTGGCTCAGGCAGGCTGCCAGTGGTAAGTTTCTAAGAAAAAATGGGACAGATGAATTGATGTATCATTTTGATAGGAGAGTTAATACAATTGGAGTGCAGCTTAGGGCTGAGAAAATAGTACATAAAGCACAAAGAAGAAAAATTACTGATTCAGAAAAGCATAGGGCTTTCCAAATAACCCAGTGGTGAGGCCATCTGCTTAGCCTATACACGACACTAACTTTGATTCCAGCACTTGAGGGACGGGGGGAATCAGACAAGAAAGGAAACATCATCATACTGTGTTATATGGCTCAGCTATGATTAGCAGTTCACCAGATTAACAAAATTCATAACTGAGAAGGAGGGAGATGGGGCAGTGGTGGTGGTGGTGAGCTCACTCCTCGTCTTACATAGTGAGTTATAGATGATGCCTAAGAATGGATCATTCAGAAGTGTCAGAGGTTCGGAGATTAAAATCGGGAAAGTAGTTGCTTACTCTAGGGAAGGAAAGAAGTGAGATGGGACGGGGGAGCTGTGGCCATGGAGCAGGCAAACTGGAGCCAACTGCCTTGCTGTGTGGTTCGCCTAGTTTCCGGCAGTATGAATCCCTTTTCTCACTGCCATGACAAAATGCCTGGTGAAAGCTACTTCAAGAAGGAAGAGTTTCTTGTGACTCCTAGGTAATGGGTTCAGTCCATGTCTGGGAGTCATGGCAGCAGAAGAGGGGGCGGCTGGTCACATGGCACCCACAGGCAGGCAGGGATGAATGCTGTCACAGCTTGCCATTCAGGGTGGGTCTTCCCTGCTCATCTGTGGAACAATGAATTGTGATGTGAAAACCTCAGGGTGACCCTTAGGTTTCTTGTTGCTCTCTGATTCCGAGATGCTGAGTGATCTTTTCTGAAATTATCAGTGTAGCAGTGGAGGAAGGGTCGGGTTTGCTTTCATGAAGCCTTCATAATCACACTGGATAAGAACAAGCCCACCAGATCTCGGACTTCATGAGGTTTGCTCTTGCCAGTCAAGGCCACACTAAAGTAACTTGTTTTTCTAGACTCTTGCCCTACTAACCCCAGAAACGGAGGCCACGAAAGATGCTTATCCATTACCTGACATTCTGAAACTCCACTCACCTAGTTTCGCTTGCTACTCCCAGCAACCACCAACCATGGACCAAGAAATGGAAAACATTCAGTCCCCTTGCCCCCTCCTTCTACCCACCCCAGGCTCTGGGGCCCCTGAACTACAGCACCCCTCTGCAGGTCTTACCCCTGCTGTTGAGCCCCTTCTCTGTCTGTCTTTCCTTCTTACCAACTTTACAGTTACTGTTATCCTTCTTGAGACAGGATACAAGTTCTAACTTGTAGCTCACGTTGGCCCTGTAGTCACTAAATAGCCCAGGCTGGTCTCACACTTGGAGCAACCTTTCTGCCTCAACCTCCCATCACCCTACCCATCTGGAGTATAGTTACTCGAGGTTAAATAAGCAGATACTGGAAGAACTCCTTTCTTTAAATGAGTGCTTCCAGATTTTGAAGATCTGAAAGAGAAATGTACTTTATTTAATTGTGGTAAAACACATACATACAATATTTATCATCTGGGCCACTTTCAAGTATACCATATGCAATGGTGTTGGAAGGAGTCTCCCTCACCCCCAAGGAATTGCACACAGAAATTGGTTCAGAACTAGAAAAGCTAGTGTCTTTTTAAAATTACATTTACTTAGCTGGGTGGTGGTGGTGCATGCCTTTAATCCAGCATTCGGGAGGCAGAGGCAGGCGGATCTCTGTGAGTTCAAGGTCAGCCTCCTCTACAGAGTGAGTTCCAGAACAGCCAGGGTTACACAGAGAAACCCTGTCTTGAAAAACAAACAAACAAACAAATTACATTTACTTTTTTTGGGAGGGTGGTGCATGCACATATGCCACAGCATGCTTGTGTATGTCCGAGGACAATATTACCAGGGTCACTGCCCTCCCTCTACCACATTACCACATCCCAGGGACCGAGCTCAGGGTCAGGCCTGGCAGCAAATGCCCTCACCCACTTAGCCATCTGTCTAGCTCTACCAATAAACTTGCCATGGGTATGTTTCATAACCCAAACCAAAATACTTGCTTAGAGTTTGTCACTTTCTATTAATTTACCAAAGTAGTATTAATATTACATTCAAACCATTCTTCCATAGCTAAAATTAAAATCAATGACAAGTATTTAAAACATTTAAGAAACTGGCCTTTCCCACCCATTTATTTCAGAGTTATTTGAAATGAGAGCTGCACAGCAAGGTCCAAGCAACCGAGTTGGGTGCCCATTGTTTCCTGAGACAGACAAGATGCCACCAGTATGCACCACAGAAAATCACCACGTTCGCATCTCCAATATATTATTTTTTCTCTGAACAAAACATTAGGCACACAGCTTCCCTGTACAATGACTAGAATTGTGCAAAACCTCCCTCTCACTGCTCTGAAAATGAACTTTTGTTTTAGGCAGATGTAGGCGAATCAGAATGCACAAAGGCCCACATTTTAAGGCTGAGAACATTCAGCTGAACGTGACAAAGGGGTTTTTCTTCCGCTAGACAGGCGACCACATGGGTTAACACAGACCTGAAATCTGTCAGTTGTCTCTGTTTCAGAAGGGCCTGAACACTAGTACTCTCGGAACAGTCCTGCTGAAACAGAAGGAAGCTGAAGGATCTCCAGGTCTCCCATGGCCCGTACCTGTGTGGAGGACCAGGTGCCTCCCACACCACTGTGGCACCTCGTTCCTCAAAAGGTCTGGACTGCTGTTGTCCCACAGACATGGTAGAAGGGGCCAGAAATTGTCTGGGCCACTAACCAGAATTCTTACAGGAAGGGAGGCCTTACCCCCATTCTTAGAGGGACACTGAGAAGATGCCTGGTTATTAAGGGACGCTGAGGTCCAGAGGCTCTTGGTAGAGGGAACATCGAAGCTCTTCCCACCCAGCGCCACATGTACATTCCGAGAGATTGAATTCATTCTGAATCCCAAGAGCTATCTCTGTGGAGAACCTCCCGGCCATCCAAGGGCCACTGTGTCCTTCTGTGGTTATTAGCCAAGGCCCAGGAACTAGCATACCTCTGCTAGTTCAGCTCCCCTTACTCAGCACTTGCCCACTCACGAACTCTTTAAAATGAATGTGTATGAGTGAGTTTATGGTGTGTGTGTGGGGTGGCTGCATATGCCCAAAGAGAAGGAGCACTGAGTGCTCTTGACTGCTCATCCATCTCTTCAAACCCTGGAGAACTCTCAAAATTGTGTGTGTGTGTGTGTGTGTGTGTGTGTGTGTGTGTGTGCGCGCGCGCTCATGTGTGTGATGGTGGAGGCACTGGTCACAACATACACGTAGAGGTCAGAGACAGCCCTTGGGTGTTCTTCCTCACCATCGTGGAATGCTTACATTGAACTCAGGTCATCAGGCATGCATGACAAGTGCTTTTCCCTGCCAAGCCGCTCCTGCAGCCCTGGAACTTTTTTGGAGGCAGTTTTGCTGTGGTCCCCAATCTGGCCTTCTATCCCTGAGCTCAAGTGATCCTCCTGCCTCAGCTTTCTGAATATCTGGAACTACAGGTGTGTATTATAACACCAGGCATCATGGACTTTTATTTCTCTCTCCCTCTCCCTTCTTCCCTCCCTCCCTCTCCCTCTCCTTCCCTCCGTCCCTCCCTCCCTCTCTGTCTCTCTGTCACTTTGTCTCTGTCTCTCTGTCTCTGTCTCTGTCTCTCTCTGTCTCTGTCTCTCTCTGTCGTCTCTCTCTGTCTCTGTCTCTCTCTCTCGCTCTCTTTTTTTTCTTTGTTTGCTTTTTGTTTCGTATTGTTTACATAGTGAGACACTATGTAGCCCTGGCCGTCCTGAAACTCACTCTGTAGACCAGGCTGGCCTCGAACACAGAGATCTGCCTGCCTCTGGCTCCCCGGTGTTGGGATTAAAGGTGTGTGCCACTATGCCTGGCTGTATTCATCTCTTAAATACTGGTAGTCTGGTTAGATCACAGACCCTCTAGATGCCCTTCTCCCTCCTAGAAATCAGACCACTCTCTCCTGTAGCTCTCTTTCTGGGATAGAGTTGAGAAGCCACATTGTTCTGTGGCCTCCCCAGATCAGGCCCTTCCCTCAAAGCGGCAACAGAAATTTGGCATCCTGTCTAGTACCTAGCTCTGCTCATAGAACCATCATATGGACTAAGCCATGTTAAGTGGAACTTACACCAACTTCTAAAAACTTTACAAAGTCCTTCATCCCCTTCGTTCAGGGGATTTCTCTGAAGGCTGTTCTCCTTCAGATCCCCATCATGTCAATGGTTGCTTTCCTTTCAATAATATGTTTATTCTTTAAGAATTTCATACATGGGACTGGAGAGATAGCCTGGTAGATAAGAGCACTGACTGCTCTTCCAGAGGACCTGGGTTCAATTCCCAGCCCCTGTATGATAGCTCACAACTGCCTGTAACTTCAGTTCCAGGGACACCCTCATACAGACATACATGCAGGCAAAACACCAATGCACATTAAAATAAAAATAAATCATTTTTTTAAAAAAGAATTTCGTACATGAATACAATGTATTTTCATCACATTCATCCTCGCTTATTCCCTGACTCCTCTAAGATCTTCCCACCCCAACTTCATTTTTTTTTGGTGTGTGTGTGTGTGTGTGTGTGTGTGTGTGTGTGTGTGTATGTTTAAACAGGGTTTTTCTACCTAGCTGGGTTGTCCTGAAACTCACTCTGTAGACCAGGCTGGCCTTGAACTCACTGAGATCCACCTGCCTCTGCCTTCTGGGATCAAAAGTGCTGGGACCAAAGGTGTGTGCCGTCATGCCCAGCTGCTTTTTTTTTTTTTCTTCCTTCTTTCAACAACCACAAAGTCCACTTTGTGCTCCCTGCTCGTGGGTGTGGGTGTGGGTGTGGGGCTGAGTAGGGGCCGCAGTGTAAAAGAAAACTGACCCCCTTCTCTGGAAGCCATCCTTGTAACAGCCCCTCAGGTAGGGTGGGTACATACGAGCGTCTCTGCTTGGGAGCACCCCCCCCATCACCTGCAATTCAGTATGCACAAAAGGCAAAAATGATGTTCCCACAAGCCTTGGGAACAAATGTATGGAATTTTGAAATTTTCAGAATGTAGAAAAGGTATATAAATAACATCAGTGGGCTTGAAGAACTCCATACACATTTTGTCTTCAACATACAGTAGCCACTTTAAGTGGAATTTAAAAAGACTCAAAATGGCTGGTTCCAGAGGTGCACACCTATATATAATTCCAGAACTTAAGAGGGGGGATCATTTGAGCATAGGATTTTTGTTTGCTTTTCAAGACAGGGTTTCTCTGTATAGCCCTGGCTGTCCTGGAACTATGTAGACCAGGCTGGCCTCGAACTCAGAGATCCACCTGCCTCTCCATCCCGAGTGCTGGGATTAAAGGTGTGTGCCACTGCCACCAGTCATGTACCTGCTTTAAATAATGGAAATAGGCTGCTCCTCTTAAGAGCCTTTGATAATGCTCTATTGAAACACATCCCGGAACACAATCCAGGAACTCTGGGCAATGGGCCAATCCAGCCTAGACTGGTTTTGAGTGCATGCACAATAAGGCAAGCTGTCCTCAAAATGAACTCTTAGGACGAGTCCTCTATTCACCATCTGTGCCTATACATTAACTGGTCATGCACTGATTAAAATCAGATGCCTTATGGGAAGGGGCATGAGCAGTAGAGACATGGTTATATAACTTTATCTGTCAATCAAGAACCACTCAAACCACACTTAGGAACCAAGCACTTGAAATCCATAAATGGGAGCTCCAGCAATAATGGAGGCCTTGAAGACCTTCACTCACTCAGCCCACTGTCAATCTTGATAATGTATTTCTAACCTGTCCCATGGCTTCACTTTAAATAAACTTCCTTGCTACTCTGCAATCCATGTGGGCTTTTATTTCGTTCTTGATTTTAAGAGGCCATGAAGTTGGAAACCCAGCCCAGACCCCCATGACCAGAAGCAGTTGGGATCATGACCTAGGTAGAAAAAAATGGGTCACTGAAGGCAGGACCTTGAAAGGCTCACATGTTTCTGGTCTGGCCAAAGCTATATCTGCTCCCTAACCCTCTAAGATATAATCAAGTCCCCATGGTCACAGATAGAGCCACCCTGGCCGCCTTGCCTGCGTCACTGAAAACTGCATAGAAGCTATGCCCATTCATCAAATAATAACTCCATTGCCACCTCCCCTAGCCTGTGGCAGTCGCCATTTTTCTTTCCATCTCTAAAAGCCTGACTACTCCAAATACCTCTTATGGCTGGAACCGTATCTCTTCCTTTGTGACTGGCGTGTTTCATTTAGTATGAAGTTCTCACACTTCGATCTCGGATGCAGTGTGTGACAGCATTATCCCACGCTGCTCCTTTGTAAGGCAGCGGAAGGGCGCACCGTGTATACCCTATCACAGCTCTCCATTTGCTGAGGGTCATTTGGGTTGGCTCTTTTCACATGTGGGTCATTATGAATGATCCTGTTATGAACACGAGTCTCTGCTGTCTTTCCAGGTATTTACCCAAAAGTGGACTTGCAGAACAATATGATGGTCCTTTTTAAAGAACATTTTGGGCCATTTCTGCATCATTTTACATAGCTGTACCACTCCACTCCCACTAATAGGGCACAAAGATTCTAATCTCTCCAATGCTTCATTTGATTTGCTTATCTCTTATTTCTTTCTCCCCCTTTTCCTTTTCTTTTTTTTTCTTTTTAGAATTTTTTCCTTTTTTTTCTTTTTCTTTTTGCGAGGCAGGGTTTCTTTCTTTCTTTTTGTTTCTAATGCTTTTTTAAAAATTTATGTGCATTGGTGTTTTGCCTGCATATATATCTGTATGAGGGAGGGTGTCGGGTACTGGAACTGGAACTGGAGTTACAGCCAGGAGCTGCCATGTGGGTGCAGGGAATTGAATCCCGGTCCTCTGATAGAACAGCCAGTGCTCTTAACTAATGAGCCTACCGGGCGGTGGTGGCGCACGCCTTTAATTCCAGCACTCAGGAGGCAGATTCAGGTGGATCTCTGTGAGTTCAAGGCCAGCTTGGTCCACAGAGCGAGATCCAGGACAGGCACCAAAGCTACACAGAGAAACCCTGTCTCAAAACAAACAAACAAAAAACCAATGAGCCATCTCTCCAGCTTTTCTTTCTTTTTTTAAAATAAAAGTTATTATTTTATGTGTGTGGGTTTTTGGATGAATGTATGTCTGTGCACCCTGTGCGTGTCTGATGCCCATGGATGCCCGAAGAGGCATCAGATCCCCTGGAACTAGAGTTATGCACGGCTGTGAGCCACTTCTTGAAACCACACAGCAAGACATGGGATGTGACATCCCCAGTGGCCACCGTATTAGTTACTTTTCAGTGGCTATGACAAAATACCCTGACAGCAGCAGTTTGAGGAAGGAAGGGTTTATTTGGCCCACAGTTCCACAGTACCACAGGCCATCATGGTGGGACAGCCACAGCAGTAGGAGCATGAAGTGGATGGTCACGCTGCATCAACTGTCAGGATGCAGGACCCCAGCTCTTGGATGCTACCATCACCATTCAGGGTGGGTCTTCCCAACTCAATTTACCTAGTAGAAAAAGTCACTCACAGACATACCCCAAACTATATATATATATATATATATATATATATATATATATATATATATACCCAGAGGCTAGCCTAATCTGCATAATCCCTCACAGGGGTTCTCAGAGGCTAGCCTAATCTACCTAATTCCTTACAGGCATGCCCAAAAACTAGCCTAATCTACATAATCCCTCACAAGGGTTCTCAGAGATTAGCCTAATCTACATAATCCCTCACCAGGGGTTCCCAGAGGCTAACCTAATCTACATAATCCATTGCAGGGGTTCTCAGAGGCTAGCCTATTTTACATAATCCCTCACAGGCATGCCTAGAAGCTAGCCTAATTTCCATAACGCCTCACTGACTTGCCCAGAGGATCCTTTTCTAGACAATTCTAGCTCTTGTTGTTGACAATCAGTATAATCCATGATAGCCACCCAGGAGGACATGTGATGCAACTTAAGTGTGGGAGGTTTCAGGGCAGGATGGTGCGTGATGTGATTCCAGTGCTTCAGAGGCTAAGGTAAAAGGATCACGTGTTTGAGTCTAGCCTGAGCTACATAGTGAGACCTTGCCTCAAAAAACAAAGAAGTGTAGGAAGCACATTCCGACATTCGAAGCCATTGATGTGGCTCACATATGTTCATATTAGTTATATTTGATTTGAAATAATACAAATTCCATATGCAGACATAAGTAGCATGTTTCTAATGGGGGCAGGGTTAAGACAGAATCTCATGCACCATGTAGCCCTGGCTGGCCTGGAATGCACTATGTATACCAGGCTGGCTTCCAATTGTGGGCAATCCTCCTCCTTGCTTCCTGAGTGCTAAGATTATAGGCATGAGGTACTACCAAGGCAAACAGCATATTTTTATGATCCTGGTGTGTGTGTGTGTGTGTGTGTGTGTGTGTGTGTGTGTGTGTGTGTTCTCTAAGGCTCAAACCTAGGCTTTTTGCACACTAACAACTGCTCTATCTATCACTATGTTATATTCCCTAGCACATACCTTATACGAATTCAAGTATATTTTCCATACTACAATTAGGGCTGGTAAAGGCCTTGCCCCCGAGGCCCACATGGCAGAGGAGAAAAGCAGCCACTGAAGTTTACTCTCAGACCTTGTGCTCCCTGTGTCGGATGTGTCCCTACAAAACTGTAAAATGTTTAAAAATTATCTAAAGTTAAGTAAGAAGAGTACTTACTTTTCCACATTTGCAAATCTTTTTAATATTTGCTGACCAGAAAGCTTGATTTTTCATTTGCTTTTGCATGCAAAGAAACATTTTGCTTTGGCTGAAGTGTCTGGAGATGATCTGGAGATGATGTAGGTGGGTATGTGGATATTTTCCTCTGATCCTACGTGCAGACTGGATGCATAGTAGTTTCTTAAAGGTGAACTGAAATGTGGATTCCACACATTCCACTTCATTAAAATCCAATGTCTGTTTGAACTTGATCAGATCTTTTACCCAGACACAACACTGCAGTCCTTCTTAAAGGGTCTTGGGGGACTCCAACAATCCACACTTTAACTCATTGCTTATTTATAATTGGCTTCTCCCAGTACTACCCAGCGGATAGAAGCTTCGGGGAGCGGGAATCTTTCGTCCCTGTACTTAGAACAGTATTTAGCTCATTGAGGACCACAGCCATCATTTGTTCAGTGACTGGGCACAAGAGACTCTCAGGCGGCCTTCCTGAGTCACTCTGTCACTTCTCCGACACTCTAGCAACAGATTCGGTCCAAACGTAAGAAATCCACGGGTCTGGGATTTAGCTCAATGTTTGATTTGAGTGCTTGCCTAGCAAGTGCAAGGCCTTGAATTCCATCTTCAGTTCTGTGAAAAAGAAACAAGAAAAGCAAAACACACACACAATCACTGTCATAAAGGCAAATTAGCTTAAAACCAACCAGTTTCAGCAGGCATAAATTTGACCTTAAGAAACAGATTTGCTAAGCCAGGCACGTAGCTCTTGCTTATAATCTCAGCCCCGGAAGGTGGAAGCAGGTGGATGGATGTGAGTTCCAGGTCAGCCTGGGCTACATTACAAAAAAAAAAAAGACAGCAGGCTGAACAAGCCATGGGGAGCAAGCCAGCAATGCAGCACTCCTCCATGGTCTCTGCTTCAATTCCTCAGGTCCTGCCTGCAGGTTCCTCTCTTGAGTTCCTGCCTTGACTTCCCTCAGTGACGGGCTGTAAGCTGCGAGATGAAATGAACCCTTTCCTCCCCAGGATTCTGTTGGTGATGCTACTCATCACAGCAATAGAAAACGAACTAGACACTAAGCAAAGCTTCATGTCGCTTTTCTCCTTTCTTGATGAACGTCCCAGAGAAAGAGTAAATAAGATGAGGGAAAAGGAACATTGTAAGAAAATAAAAGACAAGCGGGCAGTGGTGGCGCATGCCTTAATCCCAGCACTCGGGAGGCAGAGGCAGGCTTGTGAGCTCGAGGCCAGCCTGGTCTACAGAGTGAGATCCAGGAAAGGCACCAAGCTACACAGAGAAACCCTGTCTCGAAAAACCAAAAGAAAATAAAAGACAAAACAAAAAAGTTACTTGGCACTTGTGGTGGTTTCAATGGGAAATGCCCCCACGCTCTCGGGCGCTGGACTGTTTGGTCCTGGGGGTGGCACTGTTTGGGGAGGGTTAGAAGGTGTGGCCTTGTTGGAGTGAGCATCACTGGAGATGAGCTTTCAGTGCGGAAAACCTCCTGCTACTTCCAGTCCACTCTTCGCTTCATGCTGACAGTAATGGATGTGAGTTCTCAGCATCCTGCTCCAACCCCCATTCCTGCTGCTTGGTACCATGCCTCCACCCCACCATCACGGATTCTCTTATCCTTTGAAACCGTTAGCCAAAATATACTCTCTCTTCCTGGGGTTGCCTTTGACTGGTGTGTTACCACAGCAAAGTAACCATTAGAGTATCTTTCAAGAATACCCATGTATTGACTTTCAAAAGCAGTCTAGACCCTTGCTACTCAAAGCATAGGTTCAATGACAGCAGCACTGGGGTCATCCGGCTCTTAGGGAAATGATGCTATTTTATAAAGATGACCACTATGGCACGCTCCATTCCACATGCTCTTCTTGTAGAGTTTATGCCCACCCCATCAATTACTGATGTCATCACACCTTCCCTTAAATCTTGGCAGACCTTTAGGATGGCCTTGGTCAGGGGTACGGCAGAAATGACTGCCCGACTTCGGAGGTCAGGTTGAGAGGTACCACGCATTTTTACTCTCTCTGCGGGGGGTAGGGGTGGGGGTGGAGGGGGGAGGGATCCTGGGTGGAACTCGGGCACCATGCTGTCGGGAAGCTTTGTGTCCACACATGGAGGAAGCGTGTGTGTTTTATGGTCAGGAGCCCCAGCTGTGGTCTCCATTGACAACCAGCATCAACAAACAACTATTCCTACCAAGCTCTGCCCAAATTTCAGGATGTGAGAAAGTAAATGACTAGTCATTTAATGACTGTTTTGGTGTGATGTGTTTGGGAGGGTTTGCTGGGCGGCAGCAGCCACCCAGAAAATCCTTCAGCCCTCATCCACACTCTCACAAGATTGCTCCATGACACATGGGCGCGTCCAACTGAGATGCATTGATTTAAAGCACAACGGTCCCTGTTCCCCTTAAGAAACTGTCCTTATAATTGATGAAAAGCTGCATAATGAGTGAAAATCGTATTTACAGCCATTATTTCTAAAAAGATGGATGGTTGATGCCTCCTAAATGTGCTGAGTGTTAAACTGTGTCCAGGTTTCAGGCCAGACTCACTGCTGGAAGGTATCTTCCTGAGAACAGCTGGAGAAAACTGGCAGGATGCTGGAGAAGGGGAACCAAGAGGTTTTAGAAGCTCAGACTTGGAACTGTTAGGAAGCTAAGGGCTGCGGCTGTGCGCTGGAGACCTAGTACTTACCTGTACCAAGGGCTATAATCATTTTAATAGCTGGCTCGAAGAAAGGTTTAGAAAACAAATGACGTCATGCTGCCAAGTCAGGTGTCCAGGGACACACTGCTGCCGCCAGAGCAGACGAAGCACGGAGCCTGGCCCTGTCCTGGGGCACACTGTCCTAGCACAAAGCTCAATGTCTATCCCGCTTTGTTGTTAGTCAGCTTTCCACTACAGAAATCAACAATGTGGATCAACATTAAAAAGCGATCCTGGGGGGCTGGAGGGATGTGTCAGCGGTTAAGAGGATCCCCACAAAGAATGGTTCTGCAGCTGCTGTCACATTACGTACTTGCTTTATTCATTATCCAGGTGTTGAAATTAGTATATTGAGAAGTTTTTTGTTTTTTGTTTTTTTGGTTACAAGCAACAGAAATAGACCCTGGCTAACTTAAGGAGAAGAGGTCTTACTGGCAGCCTAACAGAGGCCCATGAGTGGGAGAAGAAAAACCAGCCTGGGGAAGGATGGGAACCAAGAAGTCCCCAGACTCTGGAAGACCTATACCAGCCCAGCCCACATACATCCCCTTGTACAATGTCACTGTTGCAATGAAGCTCCATCACTGATGGATTGCTGTCTCTAGAGTCAAAGGTCCTGGGCTGCTCTAATAGGTAGATGTAATGTCTGGAAGGTAAAAATGGCCCTGCTTGCAGAGGGAGAGAAATTATTCCCAAAGAAACAAGAGGAACGAGCTGGGCATGGTGGTGCACTCCTTTAATCCCAACACTCTGGAGGCAGAGGCAGGTGGATCTCTGTGAGTTCGAGGCCAGCCTGGTCTACAGAGTGAGTTTCAGGACAGCCAGGGCTGTTACACAGAGAATTCTTGTCTCCAAAACCCAGAAATGAAAGGAACCCTGAATGTTATAAGGATGTAGGATAATGCTATACTTCCAAGCCCTGGTCTAGACGGCATCAAGTGTGTTAAAATCATAATGTAAGCCCATCATTCTCAATGCACAGAACATGGGGGTGAGTGTGAGAAAGTACAATAACACATGCACAAAGGACCATAATGAAACCCATTATTTTGTATACCAGCTTAAAAAATAGTGTAAGAAACAATATCATACTCCTCTCCTCCAGATCGCCACCATCATGGACAAGTCCCATGCAGCCCATCAAGCTGGCTAGGGCAACCAAAGTGCTAGGTAGGACTGATTTGCAGGGACAGTACACACAGGTGCATGTGGGATTTATGGATGACACCAACCACTCTATCATCTGAAACGTCAAAGGCCTCGTCTGAGAGGGTGATGGCTGGAGTCAGAAAGAGAAGCTCAGAGGTTGCACTGACCTTGCTCCTGGATATCCACCACTTGGCCCATGGGATGACCAGCAACTGCTAAATAAAGTATTTATATTGCTTTTTTTTGTTTTCAAGAAAGAAACGATATAAAAGCTTAAAACTCGGGTTGGAGAGATGGCTCAGCAGTTAAGAGCATTTGCTGCTCTTCCAGAGGTCCTGAATTCAGTTCCCATTGCCCATGTCAGGCAGCTCACATCCACCTGTTAACTCCAGCTCCAGGAAATCAGTGCTCTCTTTTGGCTTACAAGAGCACCTGCACTCATGAGCACACACACACACACACACACACACACACACACACACACACACACAGAATAGAAATAAATCTTTTTTTTTTTTTAAATGAAAATAGGCCAGGTATGGTGGCGCACGCCTTTAATCCCGGCACTTGGGAGACAGAGGCAGGAGGATCTCTTGAGTTCAAAACCAGCCTGTCTACATAACAAGCACCAGGACAGCCAGAGCTATATAAAGAAACCCTATCTCAAGAAAAGGGGCTGGGGAGGTGAGAGAAAAGTAAGTTAGAAACCCTAACTACATAGTATATTCTACGGTTTTTCTAAAGTTGGGGCTCTGCTGTATTTAGTGTCTTTACAACCAACGCTTTCCATCTAACAATATGATGGGTACTTCCTGTACTGTTAGTTGGTTCTTCCTTGGCACTGTGGTTTTTAATGGAGCGACAGTAGCTCTTTATTTTCACTACTTCATGGTTTCCCTATGCTACTCTTGTCCACTTGAAGTCATCTTAGACTGGACATCTCCTTGGGGAGGGTCCTCTTGCAGTGCCGTGACATGATGGACGGTATCACATGGCTAGACTGCAGAGGACAAGGTCACCCTTAGAACGAGCATATGAGTCAGTCTAGGAAGGCAAGCCCTTGGGAACGAACCCCCACACACACGCACATACACACATACACACACACACACACATCCACATCCACACACACACACACACACATCCACACACACACACATCCACATCCACACACACACACACATACACACACACACACACATCCACACACACACACATCCACACACACATCCACACACACACACACACACACACATCCACACACACATCCACACACATACACACACACACATACACACACATACACACACACATCCACACACATACACACACACACACACACACACCAGTGCTTCCTCTAGCCCTGCAGTGCCAGAAGCTGGGTTCCCAATGCTCAGGCTTTGGGGTGCACACGCCAGCATAACAGGCTCTGATTTCTTTTTACTGACTTAAAAGAAACCTCGGGCTGGGGGATGCTCTGCAGTAAAGCACTTGTGTGCAGGCATGAGGACCCGAGTTTAGATGAACACCCACAGAAAAGCTGGCTGTGTTCTTGCACACCTGTAACTTCAGTGTTGTGGGGAGGGGAGGGGACAGGAAGATCTCCAGAGCTCGCTGCTCAGCCAGTCCAGCACAACTGGGGAGGTGCAGGTCTTGTGAGAGACCTTGTCTCTAATGTAAGATGCAGTTCAGTTCAAGACGGCGTCCGGTAGCAATGCTCCGAGCTTATGAACATGAACACACATACCACACACACACACACACACACACACACACACCACATACACACACACCATACACCACACACACACACACACACACACACACACACCACTCACCATATACCACACACATCTCACATATATACACCATACACACACTACTCACCATATACCACACACACACACCGTACACACCACACACACACACACACACCCCACACATACACACACACCATATACCACACACACACACATACCACTCACATATACCACACCCCCCCACACACATACACACACATCATACACCACACACACACACACACACACACACACACACCACTCACCATATACCACACGCCACACACACCCCACACATACATACACACACACCATACACCACACACACACACACACACACACCACTCACCATATACCACACGCCACACACACCCCACACACACACCATACACCACACACACACACACACACACCACTCACCATATACCACACACCACACACCCCCCACACACACATACACACACACCATGCACCACACACACACACACCACTCACCATATACCACACACCACACACACACCACATACACATCTCACACATACACACCATACACACACCATTCACCATATACCACACACACACCACACATACACTGTACACCACACACCCCACACACCCCATACACACACACACACACCACACACATACCACACACACACACACATACCACACACACACACACACACACACACACCCCACACACCATACACACACCACACAGAGAACCTTTTTTTGCATATGTGTGTGTGTGTGTGTGTGTGTGTGTGTATTCGTATGTTGGGCACACACGTGTATGCGTGAGCCTGTGGAGGCCTGAGGTTGGTGTTGGGTGCCTTCCTTGACGGCTCTCTACCTTATCCTTTGAGGCAGGGTTTGAGCTTGCTGTTTTGGCTAGTCCGGCTAGCCATCTTACTCTGGCAATTCTCTCCTCTGCACTGGAATTGCAAATGGGCTAGGACACCCACCCTGCCTTTTCAGGGGTGCTGGAGATCCAAGTTCAGTCCTTCTGTGGCAAGTGTCACCCCACCCCCCGGCCGCCTTCCCAGCTTCCTTCATTTTGAATTTTTTTTACATTTCTTTGGTGTACTGGTGTGTGTATGAGAGGAGTGGTACACGGTGCATGTGTGGAGGTCAGAAGACAACTTGTGGGGACTAGTTCACTCCTTCCACTCAGGTCCGGCAGCAGGTGCTTTGACCAGCCAAACCATTGTGCCAGCTTCATTTTTAAATGCACCTGTGGCTGTGCACATGCCTCTAACACCTCTACAACAGCTGTCTGCTCTTCCATGAGCAAAGCCTGCTTGGTCTTGTCACAGAGGTGGTTAGTGCACAGGGGCACCACTGGCCCTGTAGACACGTGCTTCTCATTTTATGAAACTGCCTGAGGAGCTCGGGTCTCTCAGCACAACGTGAGAGACGAAAATGCCAACACTAAAGGAGGAGAGACTTATTTTGGCTCATGGTTCCAGACACTTCAGTCCAAGGTCACTTGGCCCTGTTGGTTCTGGTGAGGCAGAACATCCCAGCAGGAATGTGTGGTGGAGCAAACTGTTCACCTCATGATGGGCAGAAGGTAGAGAGAAAATTCGCCTTACAACAAAGCCCTTCCCAAACTTACTGAGCTACTATCTGTAGCAGGAATCTTAAAAGGTCTTATTAATTAAATCAAACCTGGAGCCAGGTATTAGGGTGAATGCTGGAAGATCAGAGAAGCAGAACAAGCCACAGCTATCACACCTCACCAATTCCTCAGCTGATTTTGTTTCCTCAGACTGGATGCCTCTCAGTCTTCATCCAGAATGAATCTCAGCTGAACTGTTGCTCAAAAGCCTAAAAGCTTAACCAGCTCTAGTTCCTGGTCCTCATGACTTATATACCTTCTGCTTTCTGCCATCACTCCCTGGGATTAAAGGCTCGCTTTCTGGGATTAAAGGTGTGAGTCACCATGCTTGGCTGTATCCTTGAACACATGGAGATCCAGGCAGATCTCTGCCTCTGGAATGCTAGGATTAAAGGCGTGTGCGGCCACTGCCTAACCTCTATGTTTAATATTGTGGCTGTTCCGTTCTCTGACCCCAGAAAAGTTTATTAGCGTGCAGAATATTTTAGGGAACACAATATCACTACAACTATCCATTGAGGAAATCAGAGCCCTCATTATCCAGTGACTTCCCAGAAGCCCAGCTTCTGACTGTCTTCAGTGGTGTGTTGTCTTAGACAGGGTCACCATTGCTGTGATGAAACGCCATGACCAAAAGCAACTTGGGGAGGAAAGGGTTATTTTTGGTTTATACTTCCAGATCATGGTTCGTCATCAAAGGAAGTCAGGACAGGAACTTGGAGGCAGAAGATGATGCTGAGGCCATGGAGGAGTGCTGCTTACTGGCTTGTTCCTCATGGCTTGCTCAGCCTGCTTTCTAATAGAACCCAGGACCACCAGCCCAGGGATGGCACCATCTGCAGGGGGCTGGGCCCTCCCCCGTCAATCACAAATTAAGAAAAATGCCCTACAGCCTGATCTTCTGGAGGCATTTTCTCAGCTGAGGTTTCCTCCTTTCGGATGACTCCAGCTTGTGTCAGGTTGACACAAAACTAGCCAGCACACACGTCAAATACTACACCATGTTGAACACCTCCAGACACCATTCCCAGCAGAGAAAAAAAGAACAAAACCCCAATGTTATATCTACAGGTTAGAAAAGGTTCCGCTCCCTCTGGCCTTAGTCTCCGCTGGGTCATTAGGTATTGTGTGAGCATCTCTGGTCTGCTCACTTCCCTTTGGGTGTATTTATGCCACTCTGTGACTTGCTGCTGTCTTGATCTTTTTGTGTTAAAACAGTTCTTCCCTCGAGGACTTCTTTGCCATACATAGCTGTCATTTATACTAAGCAGGCTAGTTCTCCATCATAACCATTCTCTGTCATTACCAACAGCCAGAGCACGAACCTCAGCTTTGTGATGCCAAACTGAGGTGGGGTACATGAGAGCACCCCTTTTCCACCTTGGCACCAGGTGGGCTCAGGAGCTGGAGAGAAGAACGTCACGCCAGTTCTGTTTCCTCTCCATTCACACAAGTGAGCTCCGTGCGAATGAGTACCTGTGAATTCTACTTACTGGACTTCAGCAGATTCTAAGAACCCCATTTCCAACGCCTTGCCAGGAGCGCTGGAACCTACCGAAAGTGAAAGCCTTTCTTGTGGTTCTACATCAAGCCCACTGCCTGTCTGGACACAGTTAAGTCTTGCGGAAGTAGCAGCATGTAGTACTGTTCCCTGGGCTGTGTAATTAGCAGGACATGTTGTGAGCTGCCCATCACTTGGGAAGACAGCAGTCAGCAGCAGCAGTGAGTCCTGTGGTGACGGGAGGAATGGTAATTAGTTCCTAATTAAAAATTTCTAAATTATAGGGGCAATCGTGATAGGAAAATCCCACTCAGAGTTATGTGGAAGTTAAAAATGCCGTAAGTGGGGCAGCTCAGTAGTTAAGAGCATTTGCTGCTCTTCCAGAGGACCCAGATTTGCTTCCCAGCACTCATGGCAGGTGGCTCACAACCACCTGTAACTCCAGCTCCAGGGGATCCAGCATCTTATTCTGGCTTCTGTGGGTAGCCCTCCTCCAAAACATACATACCTAAAAATGAAAGAGATGTTCAAAAGTGCTCTAGGGTATACAGAGACCTCTGAACACGGCAGCCAGGCAGGAGCACTTCGGCCAGGTTCAGTAGCATTTCTGTTGTGCCTTTAGCTCCCAGAGTTCCAGCTTGCGCTTTCATGGCACCTATCACAGCAATCTGGGGTTTAGGCTCAGATTGCACAATGTATAAACCTAAAAATATCTTTATTTTATTGTGAAACCACCAGTAAAGAAAGGACAAGTTTCAAAAAAAATTGAGGTTTTCTCTTTTCCTTAGTAGCATATATTAAGAGGAATCAGTTTCATTGACATTTTATACACATATAAATACACTTTGATCATATTCACCCCCACATTACCCTCCCTCCCACCTCCATATGGCCTCTTCCTCTTCCCAAATAGCTCTCTCCTTAAAAAAAAAAATTTCAGCTGGGTGATGGGCATCCATGCCTTTAATCCCAGCACTTGAGAGGCAGACAGGCAGATCTCTGAGTTCGAGGCCAGCCTAGTCTACAGGGTGAGGACAGTTAGGGCTGTACAGAGAAACCCTGTCTCAAAAGAAAACATTAATTTTTATTTTACATGTATAGTATAGGTGTTTTGCCTGCATGTCTATACACCATATGCTACCATGTGGGTCCTGAGAACCAAACCCAGGTCCTCAACAAATGCTCTTACGGCTGAGCCATTTCTCTAGCCCCTCCTGGGGAGATGTCTCAGGGGTTAAGAGCACATACTGCTCTTGAAGAAGATCCAATTTGGTTCCCAGCACCCACATCAGGTAGCTGGAACCTGCCCATACCTCTAGGTCCAGGAGATTCAAAGCCCTCTTCTGGACTTCTCAGGACCTGCACACACACACACACACACACACACACACACACACACACACACTTTAAAAAAATTACATGATACCCTGTGAACATGTTTATATTTTTAATGTTTTATGTGTCAGTTAAAAAGAGAAGTTAAATTTTAGAAAAAGCCATACAAGTGTATTGGATATATACTGCTATGCAACAAACTGCCCCCAAACTTAGTGCCCTATAAAAATAAGACTAGGTTGTAGCTAGTCTTTCTCTGAACTGCCAGCCAGCTCCCAAATCAGGACATGGAGACTTCTTATTAATTATGAAAGCTCGGCCCATAGCTTAGGCTTGTTCCTAACTAGCTCTATAATTTAAATTAACCCATTTCTAGTCATCTATGTGCTGCCATGTGGCTCATAGCTTCTTACCTCATGTCCTACATGTCATGCTTCCTCTGCATCCAGCTAGCGACACTACCTTCTTCTCAGCATTCACTCAGGCCTGGAAATCCTGTCTAGCTATTGGCTATATAGCTTTTTACTAAACCAATCACAGTGATATATCTTCACACAGTGCAAAGGAATATTTCACAATGCTCAGTGACCTCTCAGTCTGTGTGGATCAGGACTATGGGAACAGCATTCCTGGGACTCGAGGTCTCTTGGGAGGTTATCCGCAGGCTGTCAGTCTTGTCTGCATTCCGGCAGGAGACCCGATTGGTGGATGGCCGTTATCTAGACCGTGCACTTAGTTACTGTTAGTTTCAGAAAAGCTGATTCCAAGATCACTATCACAGGCCTCGATGGAAGTAACTCACTACATTACAGCTGGCTTTCCCCATTGAGCATTCCAGAGAAAGCTAGAGCAGATAAGAACACCCACCATGGATGGAGCCTACAGTCTTTTACGATCTAATCTCAGAAGGGACATACCATTGGTTCTGCTGAATCTTTAGATGCCAATCCAGCCCACACTGGAAAAGAGAGGATCACAGAAAGTCTGAATACCAGAAAGTAGGACTCAAGAGCACTTATCACAGGAGCTGCTTACCACAGGGACACTGGTCTATGATGGTTTTTTCTTTTTTTTTTTTTTTTTTCTTTTTTTTTTGGTTTTTCCGAGACAGGGTTTCTCTGTGTAGCTTTGCGCCTTTCTTGGATCTCGCTCAGTAGACCAGGCTGGCCTCAAACTCGCAGAGATCCGCCTGGCTCTGCACTCGTGCACCACCACCGCCCGGCCTATGATGGTTTTCTAGTGTAAACTGTTTTCTCTCTCCCCTACCATCTATTCAGGAAATGACTCCTTTCTCAATTTGCAGATTCTGGTAGGCTAGCTGATGGCTCTATCCATCTTGGCTCCTAGAGCAGGAGCTTCGGTGTTCTTAGCTTGAATGGGAACAATATTTCAACTCGTCTGGCCTAAGTGAGTGATTCAGGGATGGGCCATTCAGAATCCCTCCCCCTTCATGTGGGGCTGGCTGGCAGTGCTGGGGCAGGAGGAGGATCTGCTATCACAGGCGCTGTGGGACACAGGAAACTGGGTGTTTTTCCAGTTTCCACGTTTTCACAGAGGCCACATTTGCTCCTTGCGGGTACAAAGTTCTGGAAGGGAAGCAAACAAAAGCCAACCCAGCTGAGGGGTGGTGGGCTAATAAGCTACACCAGCTTCTCTAGCGCCCTGCCTTCCTATGCCCCGTGAAGTCTGAAACTCTCCCAATGTGAAAAAACATCATGTGTTTTTCATTGCTGTTGATATTTCTTGAAACAAGACTTGCTATCTGGCCCAAGCTAGGCTTGACCTTGCAAGCTTGTCTTAGCGTCCAAGTGCTGGGGTGACAGACATGTGCCACCACACCTGGCTTGGAAGGTTTATCTTTTGAACAAAAATGACCCAGACATTAGGGGTGTATCTCCCCATTCTTGCTTCCCTTATTGAAACCACACCAGCCTTTTGTGCAATCATCTAAATGTAATGAGTATATTTACATATTTTTCAGTCTTCACAGTTTAACACGTAGAAAATCCAATCCCTCCTATTTCCTATTGTGTTCCTAATCTTGCCATCTTCAGCGTGGAGCAGTGTTTGGTCACATGACACACCCTCAGCAACTATTGAACGAACTAACGAATCGTCTAAGTACAGCTCAGATTGTTTTCCCCCGAAGTGCAGTCCGCACATTATTTTACCCATATGAAGACTGGCTCAGTATTTTCCGTCTACCCGGGTTGGCCCCTTCTGTGTGGACTTTTCCTAAGCAGGAGAGCTTGCTGCCACTCGCTCGGCCTTCCCTCCCCCAAACAATTCATAAAACAGAGAGGGGAGGCCAGTGCTCATGCTCAGCCCTCCAAGAAGCCCTTTTATCCTAAACCATTGTTTCTTGTCTCTAAGCAACCTCCTCCTGCATCACCCAGTCCCCATCCGACCACGACGACTCCACTTCTAAAACAGTCTTTTGTGTGGAACTTTGTGAAAGGCTTTTTGAAAATCTAAATAGACGCCATTCACGAGTTTCTTTCCATGAGCACATGTGCCTCCAAAAAAGGCCATAATGGATCCATTCGGCTCAGCTCTCTCTTATTGACACCATACATCTCTTCTCGATCCTGCCTTGACTCACTCACTCTGGGGGAGAAGGGCTAAGCCCTTCCTTCCTTCCTTCCTTGCTGATCTACCTAATCCCTTGGCTACTACAGGACACTGAAGAGTTAAGGTCAAATCATGTTGTAGGGAAGTTAGCAAGTTGAGGTCAGAAACAGAAATATTGATTCATGTGTGGTAAATATGGGCAGGGAAAAAAAGAAGAAGCGGTGTGAAAAGCGTGGGCAGTTGGTGGTTGATATCAAAGGTCAGGAATGTTCTAGATACTTCAGGAATCTGTACTGTTGTAGATTTCCCTCCTCTCTTTAAAAACGTGTATGTACTGTTGTGTGTATATTATGATGTGTCTGAGCGTGTGAGTCCGTGTGTCTGAACACACACACACATGCTTGGTTGTACCTCAGTGCACGGTAGAGGTCAGAGGAAAACCTGGGAGAGCTGGCTCCCTCCTTCCAGGTTTGTGAAGCAAAGACTTTTACCCTCTGAGCCACCTCGCCACCTGCCTCATTTTCCTGTTCTGCAAAATTCTCTTTTCCTAGATTTTCTCCACACCTCCATGTCTGGGTGGACAGACGCTCCTTCTCTAGAGCTTTGTCTGGATCTTGTTTGTTTGAAGACAGTCACATGTAGCCCAGGCTGGCCTCAAACTCACAATGGAGTTCAGTGAACTTGACTATCCCATCCTGTGCTTCTGCCTCCCAGGTGCTGGGGCTTCTTCTTCTTCTTCTTCTTTTTTTTTTTTACATTTATTTGTTTATTATTATGTGTACAGTGTTCTGCCCACATGTGTCCTTGCAGGCCAGAAGAGGGCACCAGATCTTGTTACAGGTGGTTGTGAGCCACCATGTGGGTGCTGGGAATTGAATCCAGGTCCTCTGGAAGAGAGGTCAGTGCTCTTAACCACTGAACTATCTCTCCAGCCAGCCCCCGGTGCTGGGGCTTCTTGGTCTGCACCACCAGAGGAGACTTTGTGCTGGGACCGAACCCAGGCCTTCGTGTATTCCAGGTAGTGCCCTGTCAACTGAGCTACATCCCAGCCCTGGGCCTTTCTGTTTTTGCCTCTTTTTTTTTTTTTTTTTTTTTCTTTTTTAGTTTTTTGAGACAGGGGTTCTCCATGTAGTTTTGGTGCCTGTCCTGGATCTCGCTCTGTAGACCAGGCTGGCCTCGAACTCACAGAGATCCACCTGGCTCGGCCTCCGAAGTGCTGGGATTAAAGGCATGCGCCACCACTGCCTGGCTGTTTTTGCCTCTTTAATGTGTTTTTGTCCCTAGAGCCCCTCTATAGCTTTTAATCCCTCCTTTATGTGGTAGTTTCAACAACTATATTGATGTTTTTGTCAATTAGCTCCATCTTTTTCAAATTAAAAGTAAGTATCATTTCTTGGGTGTTTCTATTGATTGATTTTTTTTCTAATTATTATTGTTGGGTTTTTTCCTCCATGTTTATGTATCTTACGTCATAAGGGTCCTTGGAAGGGGACTAGTAGGACCCTGGTCTCTCCACCTGTTTCCCAGCTGAAGAGGTGAACAGTTACCTGCTTTGGTATTTCTGTCTCACACAGTCCCATGGATCTCAGTGTAAATGTAGAGAACTGACCAGCACCTGCTGCCCAAGCCACTGCTCACCCTCCTGATGGACAAGCCACAGCGGGAGACTGTGGGCCCTCCACACTCAACATGGTCCAAACCAAATGCATTGCCAGTAATAAGGTTAGACCTTTGCATGTTTGTGACAAACCCCAGCATGTCACAGAATTTAAGGAGAAGCTGAACAGCATGGGGATCCAGAACTCTCTCTGATCTGTCTCTCCAGGTTCTGTGTCTTCTTGTCTCTGCGTTCACCCCACCCCCACCCCCATACAGACATTCCTTCTGCTCCTTAATTTGTATGGTGGAGAACATGAACATTTCCACCTACTGCCTCAGCCTCCCCATGTGAAACTAGCTTGATTTTCTCTGAGTTTTAAATTTAAAATGCTAGTCTGGGGATGTAGCTCAGTGGTAGTGCATTTGTTTAGCACGAACAAGAACCTAGGTTAGATCCCTAACATTTCAAGAAAACAAAACAAAACAAAAAAATCAAAGACCTTCTAGATTCAATATCCTACGGACAAAATCCACTGGCCCAGCAATGATCCAGACAGACACATAGACTACACCACCAACCTTCATCCTGGGTGCAGGAATGCATTGTGAGATTTTGCTATTTACTCAATGCTGGAGATAAAATGCAGAGTCTTATACTTCGTAGACAAGTGTTGCACCATTTAAGCTATGCCCCCCAACCCTGTGCTATGGTTTTTCAGGGATGTCGCTCAAAGTTCATGTACTTCAAGCTGGGAGGGCAGTTCCATGGTTAGAGACGCTTGGTGTGCAAACTTAACAGCCTGAGTTCGAGTCCCAGAACCCACAGAAAGGTGAATGGAGAGAACCCACTCCACAGAGTTGTCCTCTGAGTCACCACACATGCTCCACGGCACACATGTGCCCCCACAGCCAATAACAAGTGAAATTTCATTTTATTTTAAAATCTTGGTTTCCAGGAGGTACTGAACTTTAGGAGGTGGGGCCCAGGGGAGGCTCCTCTGTTCCCAGGCAGTCTTGTCAGGGATTGGTAGATGCCAGTCTCTCTGTTTCTCTGCTTCCTGGTTCCTTTGGCAACTGATACCACCAATGCAGCCTTCTGTCTTCACCACAGGCCCAAAGCAATGGAGCTGGCCCACCTTGCATTCAAACCTTCAAAACCGTTAGCTAAATAAACACAGAGCCAGAAAGCGGGGAGGGGGAACTGCACGTGTGTTCCCAGATGCTGGAGACACTAAGACAGACACATTGCTTGAACCCATGAGATTGAGACCAGCCTGGTCAATCTGATGAGATCTCCACCTCAAAAATGAACAAATAAAAAGAAAGAAAAGTTTGCAGTGGAACACTCTATGAAAGACGGGAAAAGAGGTTAATAATCCCCACTGCTGGTTCTGAGTGTTCATAAAAGGTTGCTCTTAAACTGGTCTAGAACTCACACATTTCTCTATTCTCAAATTCTGGCTTTGCTTTTTTTAAATCGAGTGTGTCATCAACAACATCCTCAGCTGTAGCTGAAGTTTTCTCCAGTCCTGCCCAGCCCCATGAACTCTGCAGCCACTTATAAAATAATCACTCAGGGGCTGGAGAGATAGCTCAGCGGTTAAGAGCACTGACTGCTCTTCCAGAGGTCCTGAGTTCAATTCCCAGCAAACATATGGTGACTCACAACCATCCTTAATGAGATCTGATGCCCTCTTCTGCCCTGCAGCAAATATACAGGAAGATACTGTATACATAATAAATAAATACATCTTTAAAAAATAATCACTCAGAAGATTATATTAACTAAAACTGCTCGGCCATTTGCTAAGGCCTACCACTGACTAGCTCTTATACTTAAACTCAGCCCATTTCTGTTAATCTATATGTTGCCACATGTTCCATGGCTTTACCTGTGTGCCTTTACATGCTGCTCCCTGGATGGCGGCCTGGCGTCTACTGACTCAGCCTTCCTCTTCCCAGAATTCTCTTTGTCTGCTTATCCCACCTATAATTCCTGCCTGGCTACTGGCCAATCAGCATTTTATTTATCAACCAATCAGAGCAACACATTCACAGAATACAAAGCAACATCACCCATCACTCAGCCACTAGACCAAGAGAAACATCAACAAAGTGGTTATGTTAAAAGTGTGTCTTTGGAGCCACTGAGACAGCTCAGTGGATGCTTACTGCCAAGATTGGTAATCTGAGTTTGATCCCTAGGACTCACATGATGGAAGGAGAGAAATCCTGCAAATTGTTCTCCCATACACACACAAACACATACACGCGCACGCACACACACACACACACACACACACACACACACACACACAAACACCTGTGCATGTGCCTGTCCATGTGTGTGTGTGCGTGCGCGCGCTTGTAGTTTTCATTTTGTCTGGTTCCAGACTGTTTGGACACATTTGCAGTTAGCTTTATATTGAGAATAATCTTTTCAAGTCTTTTCAGCATGTTACAGATTTCTGAAACGGTGCTAAGGGATAAACTGCCAAGCCAACAAGCTCACATTTAGTTCATGGAGAGAAACCCTTCCCCATCACTCAAAATAGAGCCACACGTCAGTGTCCTGTAGTGCATTAGACCACAGGAAGCTGCTCAAGGAAACAGACAGAAAGGTTAACTAGGCAAGGAGTCGGCTGTCTGAGATTCCCTCGTGGCTAATCTATGCTTTTGTCCGTGACAGTGTCTGCCGGTCTCCAGCTCCGGTGCTTTGTTTATGAAGCTTGGATATCAGTCTACTCAGGGCTTCAGTGCTTTCTTTTCTCCTCTACATGAAAACTAAGATTGGGCAAATATCTCAGCTACATAGGAGGCTGAGACAAGAGATCACTTGAGCCCAGAAAATCAAAGTCACCCTGGGTCACATAGCAAAATGCTGTCTAAACATAAGAAAATAAATAATTTTACACACACACACACCCCTTGGATTTCATCCCAAGTACCAGACACACATTAAATTATGTAAATATGTAAATAAGACATGCTAACAGTCTAAAACTAAAACATTTGTGTGTACGTGCACACCCAATAAGTAATAAGTTTCTCCTTCACCCCAGCACTCAGCTAAGACTCACTCTGTCCTTTCGCTGTCTACCTTTCCATCTCTAACCTGTTGTTTTACAATGAACCAGCGTGTGCTGTTGTGTGCTGTTTTTGTTGCTGTTGTTCTGTTTTTGTTTTTTGAGACAAGTCCTTGCTCTGTAGCCCTGGTTGGTCTGGAATTCACAACGTAGACCAGGCTGGCCTCAAACTTGCAGCAATCCTCCTGCCTCTGTCTCTTGAGTGCTGGGATTACAGGATGAGTCACCATGCCTGGCTCTGTTGTAGGAACTGTGAGCCGTTGGCCTTCCCACCTCGACTTGTGTAATTCCCAAGGGAAGTGAGCATGACAAAACTCTTCCTAGTCCCTCTCCCGCTCCTGCCCTCTCCAACCTGAATGAGGAACTCCTAAATACATACTTCCTCACCCAAAGGAAGCACTGCCCAGTGCTGGAACGCTTCTAGCATGCTGAATGAATTTCTCTTAACTTTTAAGGCATGATAGGGTGGTACACACTTTTAATATCAACACTCAGGAGGTGGAGGTGGGCTGATGTCTACCAGTTTGAAGGCAGTCTAGTCTACATAGAGTTCCAGATCAGCCAGGACTACATAGAGAGATCCTGTCTTAGAAAAAAAAGAGAGAAAGAGAGAGAGAAAGAAAGGAAGGAAGGAAGGAAGGAAGGAAGGAAGGAAGGAAGGAAGGAAAAGGAAGGAAGGAAAAGGAAGGAAGGAAGGAAGGAAGGAAGGAAAGAAGGAAGGAAGGAAGAAGTGTGTGTGTGTGTGTGTGTGTGTGTGTGTGTGTGTGTGTGTGTGTGTGTTATGTGGGTGCCCATGGAGGCCAGAAGAGGGCATTGGATCCCTAGGAGCTGGACTTACAGGTAGTTGTGAGTCACCAGAACCGGATGCTAGGAACAGAACTCGGTTGGTCTGGAAGAACAGCACTGAACCTCCTCCTCGACACACGTCTCTCTTGTGTAAGGTAAACTCTGCCACGCTATGAGTGACAATAAAAGTGTCTCTGAATGGGACAATAAGACTGGCAGAGACCACAGGGACAAGTAAGACTGGCAGAGACCACAGAGGGAGCTTCGGGTGCAATGTTCCACCTCATTCTAAAGACAGACACTTTAAGGAAGAGCAATGACACCTGGGAACTTTATTCACTAAGGAAATCAGCAAAACACCTCAGTGGTTTGATATCTTGAACATTTCCAACAACCCATTCAAGGGTGGGTGACGGCTTTCCCTATCTGATATCATTGTTTTCCTGTGGTTTTATACCTGTATCATAAGACAGTTGGCGGCTGATTTCTTGCCCTCCTTTTTAAATGAATATATACCTTGAAGCAGCCTACCTTAGGCTCATAAAAAATGAACAAGAGACAGTAAGGTAGCTCAGCAGATAAAGGCACATCCCACCAAGTATGATGACCTGAGATTGATTCTCAGGATCCAGGTGGTGTGAAGAGAGCCAATTCCTGAAAACTGTGCTGAGCTCCATTTGTGTGCCATGGCTTCCACATACTTTCTCTGTCTCCCTCTCTCTCTGTCTTACACACACACACACACACACACACGAACACATATGCACACATACACGCACACAAACAAATGTAATTAAAAACTATCATTCTGGTCTTTTTGGAGAGATATAGTAAGCCTCATGCTGGCATTTGGCAAAGAGCTTCTCAGTGCACAGTAGGAACTTATTAGTGATAATACGTTTGGAATTAATCATCATAACTAAACAATAAACAGAACTTGATGCCAGGGATGTGGCTCAATTGATAGGGTGCTTGCCTAGCATACACAAAGCCCTGGGTTCCAGGCTCAATACAACATAAATGGCGTGGTGGCACAAGCCTGTAATCCTAGAATTTGGGAGGTAGAGGCAGGAGGATCAGAAGTTCAAGGTCACCCTCAGCTGCATAGTTAGTTTGAGGCCAGTCTGGGTTACACGAAAACTGTTCTTAAAAAAATAATAATCAGCCGGGCGGTGGTGGCGCACGCCTTTAATCCCAGCACTTGGGAGGCAGAGCCAGGTGGATCTCTGTGAGTTCGAGGCCAGCCTGGGCTACCAAGTGAGTCCCAGGAAAGGCGCAAAGCTACACAGAGAAACCCTGTCTCGAAAAACTGGAAAAAAAAATAATAATAATCAGAGAGCTGGGTGGTGGTGGCACACACCCTTATTCCCAGCACTCAGGAGGCAGAGGCAGGTGGATCTCTGAGTTCAAGTCCAGCCTGGTCTACAGAGTGAGTTCCAGGACAGCTGGGGCTGTTAAATGAAGAAACTCTGTCTCAAAACAAAACAAAACAAAATCAGAGGCTGGAGAGAGACTCATTCAGTAATTAAGAGCACTTGCTGCTCTTACAGAGCATCTATGTTCATTTCCCAGCACCCACATGACAGCTCACAACCCTCTGTATCTCCAGTTCCAGGGGATCCAATGTCATCTTCCGACCTTCATGGGGTGCCACGTATGCATTTGGTGCCTACACACACACACACACACACACACACACACACACACACATAAACCATAAACTAAAAGTAAATATTTTAAAATCAGTGTTTGTATTTGAAAAGAAGGTATCATCTAAAATTTCCTTTTTACCATTGTGTTGCGGAAATGATACAGACTTGGTGCTTCTCAGACTTGGCATTACTGATATGCTCTGTTTTGTGAACTGCCCTTCGTATTATAGGGTGTTCAGAGGAATTGCAGGCTTCCGTCTGCTAAATAGGAGTGCCACCTTGCTCCTCCATGTTGTGTGTGCAAGAAACATCTCCAGACATGGCCCAATATCCCTGGGCAGAAGGTAGGGGAGGGCATGTTAGTTGGAAACTCCTCTCACATAGCCACAAAGATAGAAAGTCAAAATTTATAACAAGCAACTTCAGGCAGAGGAATTTTTCTAAAGACAGGTCAATCCATTGATGTCCTATTACTAAAGCAAGGCTTAAAGGAGACATCTCTAAACAAGGAAGAGAAATGCCTAGTTATCTTGATGTTATTAACTGTAGTGGGGAGATTGTATAATATAAAAATACTTGTTTTTAAATAATTCTACACTCATTTTCCTCATGTAGTTTATATACTTCAGCTTTAAGAAAAATACCGTCTATGGGGTTAGAGAGATGGCTCAGTGACTAAGAACACTTTCTGCTCTTGCAGAACCTGGGTTTGGTTCCCACCACTAACATGGTGGCTTACAACTGCCTGTAATTCCAGTTGCAGGGAATCTGATGTCTTCTTTTGGTTTCTATAGGCACCAGGCACACACGGGCAAATACTCACACACACACAACATGTAAATAAAAATAGTTAAGAGAAAAGTAGCCTCTAGCTGGCATGATGACACACACCTTTAATTCCAGCACTCAGGAGGCAGAGGCACATAGATCTCTGTGAGTTAGATGTCTGCATAGTGAGCCCCTGTCTTCAAAAGAAAGAGAAAAAAGGAAGAATAAGAAAAGAAAGAGGGGGCTGGAGAGCTGGCTCAGTGGTTAAGAGCACCGACTGCTCTTCCAGAGATCCTGAGTTCAATTCCCAGCAACCACATGGTGGCTCACAACCACTTGTAATGAGATCTGGTGCCCTCTTCTGGCCTGCAGGGACACATGCAGGCAGAATACTGTATACATAATAGATAAATAAATAAATCTTTTAAAAAAAAAAAAAAAAAAAAAAAAAAAAAGAAAAGAAAAGAAAGAGAAAGCTGTCACTTAAAATTAGATTGGCACGAATATTCTTGCCATTAAAATACATCATATCTAAATTTCTTCAAAGGAATTAAGCTTCTTTGTAATTAATGGCATTCTTGTCTTCCTCATCATGTGGAATTCCTGCTCACTGAGCCACACATAATTCTTCTGGCTCTGCAGGTGATGAGTTACATAATCTTGGGCAAGCTGTTTATCCACTCAAGGCCTCAGTTTCTCCATCTGCCAGAGGGAAATGGTTATAGCATCTGCTTCTGCCTGTGTCATCAGAGTTCAAAGAGTTTCTGCAAGTGCTCAGAGCAGTGACTGTCACTCAGGGAACGCTCAATGCATGTCAACATTTACTATTAACATTTGCCAGCGTGCAGTCTGTGTTTAACACCAAATGACCCATTCTTACACTTCCCTCTCACACATTGCTTTTTGGGTAATCCAGTCTGTTAAATGATACTAAGAAAAGTAAACTAAATTCAGGATTATCCTCTACAGTACATAATCAGTGGTACATAGTTTCCCAGATTATTAACAATCTCTGCTAATATAAATGGGAAGTCGAAGATTTATGACAAAAGAGCAACAATAACTTTTCAAAATACATTATTTTTTTGGAGACAGGGTCTCACTGTGTAGCTTTGGCTATATAAATCAGATTGGCCTCAAAGTTAAAGATCCACCTGGCCTCTGCTTCCTGAATGCTGGGATTAAAGGCGTGTGCCACCATGCTTGGCTCAAAATAAATTCTTAAAATTTCTTCCCCAGATATAAATAAGTTTTTTAGGCTAAATGTGGTGGTGCATGCCTATAATCCCAACCTTTGGGAGACAGAGGCTGGAGGATCAGGAGCTGAAGCCATATTTGGCTACCCAGCAAGTCTGAAGCCGGCTTGGGTTACGTTAGATTCTGTTTCAAAAAGCAAAAGAAAATAAGCTCTCTTTTCAATTGATGATTGGAGTAATAAGTATTTTTTTCTATGTGAATTCTAACAACAACCTGTACATGGATAACATATACTCTGCCAGGAACTACCTTAAGGAAGTTGTTAAATCCTCAGATAACCCATGAGATCAGAACTGTATTATCCACACCTTAAAGATCAGGCCACAGCTGGCTAAACAATGGAAGAGCTGAAATAAGAGCTTTTGTCTGGAACCAGCGTCTGTCCTCCCGAGACTCCACGAGCATAAATAAACAACAGCCGGACAAAGACACAGGCATCCTGCTTAAAGGTTTGCTCCCTTGGGATTCCTTCACGTTTATTTAACACCGAAACTATCATTTTCATTATTACTGTGAACTTGCTGGTAATATCCCAGTTCAGCGATTTATTGGTAACTGAGATAGTTAAGTTCTCAGTTGCATCCAAGTTAGCAACATATGCTCTTTCTAAAAGAACATGTTGCACCAAATTTAAAAATCATGATATAAAGAGTGGGATATCAGTGAAAGAGTGGAATGGGAAGCCTGAAATACTGCTCACCCATGGAGACACTGTCTTCAGATATACGGAAACCCCAGAAATCAGTCAAGAGCCAAAAGCATCTAGGTTAGAGTGCAAAGCCACAGATAACTCCATCAACTGAGGAAGAAGCCTAGCTGTGCTATTAGATGCTTATATCCCAGCATCCAGGAGGACACAGCGCCAGCCATCTTCGTCGGCATGGCAAGTTTGAGGTCAGCCCAGGCTATTTCAGACCCTATCTCAAACAATACAAACAAAATGAAAAAAGCAGGTAGGAAAGTGTATGGAATTTTGTCCCCACTAACTTCTGGAATGATCCAGAGAAAATCCTTACTCCTGGCTTCTCCCTCAGAGGGAAGAAAAGACTGGAAAATGCGCATGTGATGGTAAGGTACCCAGAGGAGTGGCGCCCATCTGACTCAGATGCTGATGGAGACAGCGGCACAGTTTGGGTGCTCACTGAAGGGCTCGTGAAAACAAAGGTGCCACCAGGGAGACTAAAGCACCATGGAGAGACATCAGGGGAAGGAAGGACTCTCATGCTCAGGACAGAAAAGAGAGGCAAACAACGTCTTTAACTTGAAAATTGAACACACAAACCCAGAAAACAGCTGGGCTTGGTGGTACCTACTTGTAAAGCCCACACTCAAGAGGTGGAAGCTGGAGCATGGAGAGTTCAAGTCCACCCTTGGCTATGTAGTGAGTTCAGGGCCAGCTTGGGCTACATAAGAGCCTATCTCAAAGTACAAACAAACAAACAGAACACTATAGAAAACATGCATCCCAAGAAAAAAGTTTAAAATGCCACAGACAGACAGACAGGCAGGCAGGCAGGCAATAGTACGCTGCATCTCTGAAGAGAGAAATCAGGGTCCTGTGGCAGCAGTGGGGATCTGTTGTCACACTTTCTCAGGATGAGTAGGTTTTACAGCGGCAGCCTATAGCCGGTTCCCCGGTTCCCAGGCAGGAGGCGGGGAAGGGGTGGGAACTGGAAGTGTGGCTTTGGTGAGAGTTTCTGGCACTGAACAGTCAGTTCACAGGGCCTCACAGTGTCTTAGTGTGGTTCCTGTCAGGGATCTGTGGTTGGAGGCTGCAGGTACCATGACCTGCGTGGCTGGATCCCAACACTACGCTCTTCCAAAGGATTACTGCATGAAGCCAATCTCTAGAGACCCAAAGAGACAGTGAAATCCATGTGCCCAGATTTCAGCGGAAGATTACAAGGCATACAAAGACAGCCAGACACAGAGAAACCCAAGAAACAGAGAAATCTCCAGAAGTCATTGCTAAGGAAATAGAGATTTCTGAATTAACTCAACGAAGAATTAAAAATACCCATAATGTTGATGGACAGTCAGCTGAAGGAGAATGCTGTCCATAGAAGTCAACAAAATGATTCATGAGGGTGGCAAAATGGCTCAGTGGGTAGTGCTTGTAGTACTAGCTGGACAGCATGTGTTCAGGTCCCCAGAACCCATGTAGCGCCAGACAACCCTCTGACCTCTAGCATGACCCTGTCTGTTTGTCTGAGACATCAGACGGCTGACAGTCTGTTGTAGTTCCAGCACCAGAGAATCAAACATCCTTCCTGTCCACAGCTCCATGCACAAGGGCATACTCACACACAGACACATAGATTAAAAAAAAAAAAAGCTTGATGGGCTGGAGAAATGGCTCAGCCATTAAGAGCAGTGGCTGCTCTTCCAGGGGACCCGGGTTCAATTCCCGGCACCCACACGGCAACTCATAACTGTGGGTAACTCCAGTTTCAGGGCATCCAACACCTTCACACAGACATACATGCAGGCAAAATACAAATGTGCATGAAGTAAAAATAAATAAATTATTTTAAAAAATATGGTTTGAGGTTTTTTTGTTTTTGTTTTGTTTTGTTTTGTGTGTGTGTGTGTGTGTGTGTGTGTGTGTGTGTGTGTGTGGTTTTTGATTTTTGGTTTGTTTGGGTTTTTTGTTGGCTTGTTTGTTTTTTAAGATGTTAAATGGCACACACACTTAATTCCAGCAGTTGGGAGGCAGAGCCAGGCAGATCTCTGAGTTTGAGGCCAACCTGGTCTATAGTTGATTTCAGGACAACCAGGGCTACACAGAGAAATCTTTTCTCACCTATCCACCACCACTACCAAAAAAGAAAAAAAAGAAAAAAAAAAAAGAAAGAAAGTAAAGTGGCATTCTTTAAATTGAAATGCAAAACTTTGGGTCCTATTCAAGACACTCTCAAATGGGATCTTGCCAATCCCTGGAGTGCAGGCTGGGTCTTAAACTTTTGTTAAAGCCCTGTCAATGCTCAGGTCACTAACAGTGCCCTAGAGAGTTGGCTCAGAGCTTAAGAACACCCGCTGCTCTTGCAGAGGACCTGGTTTCAGTCTCCAGTACTCACATAGTGGCTCACAACCATCTGGAACATCAGTTCCAGGGAGTCTGATGATATGTTTCTGGCTTTAGTGGACACCTGCGCATATGCATGTGGTACACATCATACACTCAGGACACACACATACACAGAAAATGAATGAACAAATAAGTAAGTCTTTAAAACATCATTAATGTGTTGATGATGAGTAAGTTTTTAAAGTCAGCACTCCTAATGTTCTGTAAATAAAAAATGATTTTGAGGGCTGGAGAGATGGCTCAGAGGTTAAGAGCACCAACTGCTCTTCCAGAGGTCCTGAGTTCAATTCCCAGCAAACACATGGTGGCTCACAGCCACCTGTAATGAGATCTGGCACCCTCTTCTGTATACATAATAAATAAATAAATCTTAAAAAAAATGATGTTGGGAGAGCAATTTGACTCCCTAATTGGCAACTGCTGGACTCTCCTTTGCTGTACTGACTGCTTTAAAGGCCCTGCAGTTGAACAGCCAGTGAGACCACCCTTGGACCAATACAGCCACTCCAAACACGCCGCAGATGCCTTGAAAAAGTACACAATGGTCAAAGCCTATTGGTGCGGGCACTGCATGCACGGTCACACATGCAGGCAAAGTCCTCATAAGCAAAAGGAAAAGATGAATCTTCACAAATGAGTGTTTAATAAAGGAATACCATGTGTGGTGGTGAATGCCTTTAATCCCAGCACTTCAGGCAGCAGAGGTAGGAGGGTCTCTGAGTTTGAGGCCAGCCTGGTCTACATAGTAAGTTCCAGGACAGCCAGATCTACCCAGTGAGACTTTGACTTTGAAAAAAATTATCTATATCTATATCTATCTATCTATCTATCTATATCTATCTCTCTCTCTCTCTCTCTCTCTCTATATATATATATATATATATATAGAGAGAGAGAGAGAGAGAGACAGAGACAGAGAGACAGAGAGTCAGAAAAAGAAAGACAGAGAGGCCTTTCATTACAAAGGAAAATAACCAATGAGCAACATTCTCATCAGAAGACTGCTAGCTTACTATACATTATCAGGGTACAAAAATTCAAAGGCATACCCAAGGAAGCTAGGAAGAATTAGTCAGTCAAATCCCAAGAGCATTTTCAGGCAGAGGAGCATGGCAGATGTCAATCCTTGTGACCCCACTTCCTGCATTTGCTCCACCTATATGGAGCTTCCACAGGATAACAGCATCGTGGCTCTCCCTGTGGTCTCTTTGGAAAAGCGTGGCTGTGGTGTATCCAGTCCTCTCTAAATTCACGCTGAAATTTAACCTTTGGTGCAGCGACACTGACATCCGGCCTTCAGTAGGAGAGTAGTAGCTGGGCTCTATCTTGTGGATAAGATACAAAGGACACCCTTATGAAGGGGCTTGAGGCTGGCTGGAATGCTCTCTTCTGTCCCTTCTCTCAGGTGAGAGGAGAGCATTCCTCCTTTCCAAAGGGTACAACAGCAAAGTGTCATCATGGAAGCCAGAGAGCAGCCCTTAGCAAATACCAAAGATGCCAGCGCTCTGATATCGGACTCCCAGCTACCTTAACTAGAGAAATAAATTTCTATCATTTATAAACTAGCCAGTCTACAGTGTTCTGTGATAGTAACGCACAGGGATTAAGAAAAGTACTAATCTGATTCACAAGGGCATGAATCTTGAATTTGGGGTAATTATAATACCTTGAAATAAAGCTTGCCATTTCACATTCCTCACTGAACTACATGGATCTTGTAGGCAGATGATGTTCATCAAGTGTGGGAATCTAGGGTCATTATATTGAGTGTCATTCCTCTCCTAGAACTCTGCTCACACATACACTGTAGTGCTGTTGTTGCCCTGAATTCTGCTCAATTCTGTCTTGAAGTCTTTCTTCTCCATGTGCTTTATTTTGGGTGACTTATTGTGATGGACTCGAATTCACTCTCTTCTCTGCTGTGGTAGCCATCTGCCGTTGATCCTATCCAATGAGGTTTTTGTTTTTAAATTTGCCATATTCAGGAGTTTATTGTGGACCAGTAGCATCTCTGTATCTGTGTCATGGTTCTGTAATTATGTGGAGTGCATCTGTAACAACTACATTGATGCCTTCATCTACCCGTTCTATCACGTGTCATTTCCATGTCTGTTTCTATGGACTAACTTTTCTTGTCACTATGGGATATAGCCCCGTGCTTCTTTGAATGCTATGGTTCATTTGGATACTGAACCTTATGAGTTTTGTATTTCCAGGTAGACTGTTGTTTGGTATTCCTACATGTTATGACCTTTGTCCTAAGTACAATTAACTAACTTTGCTATAACTTTATCTTTTTATTAAAAAAAAAAAAATAGGTCCAGTGAGATGGCTCAGAGAGTAAAGGGGCTTGCCATCAGGTCTTACAACCCGAGTTCAAACACTAGGACCCATATGGAGGAGGGAGAGAACTGACTCCCACAAGTTGTCCTCCGAACTTCATGCTCACTCCATGGCATTTGTGTGCACATACACACACACACACGTAAACAAACAAATATAAACGTAAAATACAATTTTCAATTACACTCATTGTGTGTATGCTCACACATGCCATGGTGCACACGTGGAGGTCCAGAGGGCAACTTTTAGAAATCAGTTCTCTTCTTCTATCATGGGGGTTCAGGGATTGGACTGAGGTTGTCAAGCTTGGTGGCAAGAGCCTTAACACACTGAGCCATCTTGTTGGCCCTAATTTTATCTTTTCCAGGCTCATGGTTAATGTTCATTGGGACCCATCAGTAGTTAGCTGGTACTAATCTAGTCTCTTTAAATGGCAATACCCAGAGCTGGAGAGATGGCTCAGAGGTGAAGAACACTGGCTGATCTTGCGGAAGACCCAGATTCAATTCATGACACCCACATGATGACTCACAACCATCTGTAGCTCTAGTTCCAAGGGATCCTGTGGGAGGCCAGCTGGGAGACAGCTCCCACATTTTGCCCCAGGGTACTCTTGAGGAGAAAGGGATAAGAGATTTAGATAAAAGGAGACAGGGGAGAGAAACAGATAGAAACACAGGATAGCCTCAGGAAGGCCTAGATCCTTATCCACCAGTCCCTTCTGTCTCTTCTAAAGGGCTATTTATAGGAATGCCAAGGGGTGGAGCAAAAGACCTCCCCATAGCTCAGCCAAGTGTAGACCTTTCCAATCACTTTGTAACCATGCACATGGTCAAGCAATCATCTAATGCAGCTCTGCTGGGTAAAGCAATCTCAGATCTCACTAGGAAACCTTTGTGGGCCTCCACAGGATCCAACACCCTCTTCCGGCCTCTGTGGGCACTGCACACATGCTGTGTACATACATATTTATACGCTTAAAATACATTGAATAAAAATAAAAATTTAAAAAGCTATTGAATGGGAATACCATTCTAAGTACTTTATTCAATGTTCCATAGTTATGAGGTCTTTCGTTCAGAGAACACAAGTTATTCCTCGCTGTTAAGGTTTGAAAATAAAATGCTCCCACTGGCTAAGGATTTAAACACTTGTTTCCCAGAGAGGGATCTACTACGGAAGGCCATGAAACCTTCAGGAGGAAGGGTCTAGCTATCTGGTGAAGTACTTCCCAAGGGGCACACCTTTGAAAGTTCAGTGTTTCCCTCTGCTTCCTGTTCTCCAGGGATGTGACCAACCTCCTGCGGATGCTCCTGTCACCACTGAGATGCTTTCCTGTTGTGGCTTCCTGCCAAAATGGAACAAAACCCTCTAAAACCATGAATCAAAATAAATCTTCCTTCCCAAAGATGTTTCTGCCAAAAATTATGATCACAGAGACTGGAAAACTAATATAAGAGAAGTGGGGCCTCTTCCCCAAGCCACACTTGATCCTGTGGCTCTTTGGCCTTTGGAACTAGTTTGGGAAGGGAGTTTGGATTAGTAGGCTGAAAAGCCCTAAACAGAGCTTAAAGGGCAAAAGACCAGAAAGTCAATAGAAATATTGACCATAAAGAGAGCGATCAAAAGGTTTCAGGTGGAAAGAAGAACTCTAGTGGGCACTGAACTACAGCCCAGTTGTGTCACAATCTGGCAAATAATTTGGCTACATTTTGCCTGTGTCCTTAAAAATGGAGTGAGACTGAATTCACAAGTCACAGACTAGGCAATTTGCTAATTTCTTTTCTTTTTTAAAAGATTTATTTATTATGTATACAGCATGTATGACTGCAGGTCAGAAGAGGGCCCAAGATCTCATTACCGAGATTTGTGAGCCACCATGTGGTTGTTGGGAACTGAACTCAGGACCTCTGGAAGAGCAGCCAGTGCTCTTAACCTCTGAGCCATCTCTCCAGCCCCACAATTTGCTAATTTCCAGAGAGGAAATTTCAAGAGAGAATAGAATCCAGGCCGGGGCATGGTTATTGCTGGCGGCCTTTAGCCAGGTTTACTGTGAGAAAGATGGGAAAACACAATTTGGTCAGAAAAGAAGTACATTTAAAGTTGTGAGCAGTAAATAAGAAGAAAGTACAATATCACAGATGTATGAGAATGCCATAAGGAAACATTAGTTGGTGCGCTGTGGCAGTTTGAATGAGAAATGTCCCCAATAGGTTCAGGCTTTTGAACACGTGATCGCCAGCTGGCAGTGCTGTTTGGGGGGTTATGGAATTTCAGGATGTGTGTGGGCTTTGAGAATTTGTAGCTTTGCCCCACCCTCTCCACTTCCTGTGTGTGGTTGACGTGTAAACTTTTGGCTTTCTGCCGCCAGGAATTTTCCCACCATTATCAACATCCAGTCTCTGGACACACAAGCCAAAACAAACTCTTTTTCAAGTTGTCTTTGGACATGGTATTTTATCACAGCAACAAAGTAATGAATACACATGCTAACTGAAGAACTAAATAAAAAAGCTGGAGAGAAAGAAAGTAGAGTTGTCTAAAGAGATTATTTGGGGGCTCATAAGATGGCTCAGTGGCTAAGGTACTGACTGTCAGGCCCGACAATCTGAGTTTAATGTCCAGAGCCTGAATGGTAGAAAGAGAGAAAACTGACATATACACACAACAAATAAATACATTTGAAAGGGGCGGAGGAAGATTATTAGCTCCATTAAAGGAAAGCCATGCACTTTGCAATGGGACAACAGGAAAGGTACCTTGAAGACATTTTAAGAATTAACAAGGGGCTGGAGAGATGGCTCAGCAGTTAAGAGCACTGGCTGTTCTTCCAGAGGTCATGAGTTCAATTCCCAGCAACCACATGGTGGCTCACAACCATCTGTAATGAGATCTGGCGTCCTCTTCTGGCATGCAGGCAGAACACTGTATACATAATAAATAAATAAATCTTTAAAAAAAAAAAAAGAATTAACAAGATCCCATCTATTGCCGGCTGTAAAGTGTAAAGCTATAAACCCATTTAAGGGGTAGTCTTTTAAAGAGAGGGTGCTCCCCCTGCATTCTGCTGTGTCTTCACAGGTTCAGCCACCCTGGCACTCAGAAGGCACTGCAGATATTGTCCAAGAGGGCCCCAGCAGGAGTTGGCATCACCTATGTGGTACTGTTTTTGCGGTTGTGAAAAATACAAGAGTCACAGGATCCTGAAGGCTTCTTCCGAGATTCCAGAGAAGCGCCTATGAGAACAGGCATTGTGTGGCAATGTTGGATTCCCAGCAGGGAGCTCCTGACAGGCAGTGCAAAATTGCAAGAGTGAGGCCTAAATTGTACTGGAGAATCTATAATGTTGGAGATGCCTGCTAAGAAAAGCCAGGCCAGAAAAGGAGTCCTGTGGGCTACAATCGGCAAGGCCAAGGAGGTGAAACTGCCCGTGTCTGTTGGAGCTCCGATGATGCCATACCGGCTCAAATATCAGGTATGAGCTACAGAGTTAAATGTATATCTGTTAGTTTCCGTCACATTTTGGTTTCCTCCCTTTTATAGTAGGGATGTTTAGTCAGCCCATTGTATATCAGATGTATTCAGCTTTTAAAATTATTTTATAGAGATTCAAAATTTAAAGACTGCCTTGTGCCTCCAGGCATGGTGGAACACAACTTTAATCCCAGCACTCGGGAGGCAGAGGCAGGCCTGTGAGTTTGGGGCTAGCCTAGTCTACAACTATATAGTGAGTTCCAGGACAGCCAGTGCTATGTAGAGAGACTGTCTTTAAAAAAAAAAAAAAGCCTTGTCTATTAATATAGACTTTGCCCTTAGTCTTTTGAACAACACTAGACTGTTAAGACTTTGAGACTTTTAAAGTTGGATTAAATGCTTTCTGCATTATTTGATGCCCCATGAATCTTTGGAGTTCAGGGGTAGATTTTGTGGTTTAAATCTGAAATACGGGGGCTGGAAAGATGGCTCAGCACTGGCTGATCTTCCAGACTTCCTGAGTTCGCTTCCCAACAACCACATGGTGGCTCACTACCATCTGTAATGAGATCTGGTGCCGCCTTCTGGAATTCAAGTGTACATGCAGGCAGAACACTGTATACATAATAAATAAATCTTTAAAAAAAAATCTGAAATATACACCCCAACATACCTTGTGTTTTGAATAGCTGACCTTCCCCTGGTGATGTTTGGGAGTCTGTGGAGCCTTTGGGAACATCTTGGGATTTCCACTGGCGATCAAATTTAGTCCTCACGGCTTCACATCTCATCTTATCAGGGGCTCCCGGAGGGAATCCAGCACCACCTCACAATGCCTCATCTCACAGGCTTTTCTCTGCATCTGCGTGGATGCCTCCATGATCCTTCAGGAAATGGGACCTAGCTGATACCAGTAGGTCACTGGGGTGGGCCTCTGGAGGTTATACCTGGCCCTCCTGGTCCACTGTGATGTGAACAGCCTTTGCCACATGTTCCTGCAGCCATGAACTGATGCACTTCTTCTGTGCCTGCCCCACCATGAGGGACTGAAAGCCTTTCAAAGTGTGAGCCAGAGTAAATAAAGCTCTTCCTCTCTCGGTTGCTTCTGTCAGGCATTTGGTCACAGCGATACAAGGAGGACACCTGCCCAAGGCAGTCTCCAGTGACGGTGTCGCTTCCTCTCTCCTGGTGGGACACTTCCCACTCTCAGCTGATTACTTCACAGGTGTGTGCTGATCTGTACTCAGGTGAAGACCTGAGAGAAAGTTCCATGAAGTTGTCTTTCTATACAATTCTTTCCTCTCCAGTACTACAAATTCTACTTTTTCGTTTGTTTCTGAGACAGGGTCTCATTATGTAGCCCTGGCTGGCCAGGAACTCACAATGTAGACTAGATTAGTCCTGAAGTTACAGAGATCCACCTGCCTCTGCTTCCTTCGTGTTGGGATTACAGGAATGTGCCTGGTTTTGTACTACAGTTTCTCATTGTGTTCACTCCAACTCAGTCATTTTCGACTCCATCTTCTCAACCCAGGGGATCCAGGAGAGCCTGTTTGTGTTTGCCTCTCCAGGAGCCAAACAAAGCCCAGATGCTCCTCTTCAGAGAGTAAGCTGGGACCAGGGGAGGTCTCGGCCCGTTTGCTTTTCTTCTTCCGGGGATCACTGTCCGGAGTGAATGCTGGTCACTGTGTGGAAACCTGTGCTTCATTCATGTTCAGTCTCTTGGTTAAAAGTCAGACAGTAACCTCAAGTCTTGTCTCACCATGGATGGAAGCAGAAACTACTTAATGCTTTCTGGTCCCACTAAGTGACCTCCTTATGGACTGCCAACTGGCAATACAGTAATGGGTCTACAATTAGAGCAAAAGTTGAGCCCATTTTCATCCTCATTAGTGATAGTTTTTCGGATTCTAAGGACTGAAACCAGACCTCATTTTTGGTAAGTACTCTAGCACCTAACTGCACCCCCAGCCCAGTGATAACTGCAATATGTGTGAGGAACCACACCCACTCTTGAGAACTTTGTGAAGACCCCTAAGTTACCTATCTTTTCCTCTCCCTTTTTTGTCTTTTTTGTCCCCTTCTTTTCTTTTCTTTCTTTTTTTTTTTTTTTTTTTTTTTTGGTTTTTTCGAGACAGGGTTTCTCTGTGTAGCTTTGCGCCTTTCCTGGGACTCACTTGGTAGCCCAGGCTGGCCTTGAACTCACAGACATCCGCCTGCCTCTGCCTCCCGAGTGCTGGGATTAAAGGCGTGCACCACCACCGCCCGGCTCCCTTCTTTTCTTTTTGAGGCAAGGTCTTCCTAAGTAGTCTAGGCTAGCATCCACTTGGTTCCTATGCATTGGGATTTTAGGCATGTGCTTCGAAGCTCGGTCCTCACAACCTTTTATTTAGGAAAAAAATGTGAAGATTATGTGAAATTGTATTTTATTTATTTTTGTTTGTTTTGAGATAGAGTCTCACAATATAAAGCTCTGGCTAGCCTGAAACTGACTAGGTAGACTAGGCTGGCCTCAAAACCACAAAGATCCAACTGCCTCTGTTTCTTGAGTGCTGGAATTAAACACAGGTACCACCACACCTGGCCTTACGTCAACTTTTAAAACACTGACCAGTGAATACGCGCATAGTCTTTGGATTCACTAACTTTTAGTATTTTACCACAAATACTTTATGTCCTTTAAAAATTTTTCAGTCAGTTGAAAGAAAGATTATCCTGCATCTTCAAGAAGAGAACGTTCTCTTATAAAGTCACAACATTAGTCTACCTAAGAAACATTACAATATACACCTTCATATAATACAGACACAACAGTACTAGCCAGTACAGGACTGAGTGATAGCTCAGTCAATGTAGTGCTTGCCTTGCAAGCATAAGGGGCCAAGTTCGATTCCCAGTGTCTACATAAAAGTGCTAGGGGTGATGGCACATGCTTGTGATCCCAGGGCTGGGGATGCAGACACGGGCCGTTCCCCGGGGCTTTCCGGCTAGCTAGGATAGACTAATTGGTGAGTTCACGACCAGGCGAGAGATCTTGTCTCAGAAAACAAGATGGACAGTGCCTGAAACAACAGCCGAGGCTCCACACGCACTCACAACTGTCCACACCCTACCTCCAAGCACACGTGTACACGTGAAAACCACCAGCTACTATGTCGTTCATGTGCAAATTTTCCCAGCTCTCTCTTAGAGTTTTGCTTTTTTAATAGATTACAGTCCAACCAAGAATCATTCACTGTGTTTAGTAACTACCTATCTTATCTTTTAAAACAGGGTCTGGATATTTAGTCTAGGCTGACTTCCAACTCCCGATTCTCCAGCCTTAGTCTCGGGAGTGCTGGAATTATAGGCAGGTACCACCCTGCCAAGCTCACTCGACTGTATTTTTTTATAGCAGCCTGAACATTCCGTCCTGTTTCTAGTGGAACAATCTTGAGCAACTCACACCTGCTATCTTGTTGCTGTTGATTGTGAAGAACTGTGACAGCGCTAGCAAATTCTGTGACAACTCAGGAAAGAGAAATTCCTCATTGCATTAGACTAACATTTATCTTGTCACTCTGAAAAATGTTAAATGCTGAACACAAATAAACGTCAATTTACAAACCACTGTGCCCTAGAATTGCTCAGGGACTCAAGTGTGCTATTATAGAATTTAGCAGCAGGATTTTTCCCCCCCTCAGCAAAAGGCGAGGTAGCAGAAGGATTTCAGCTCTGTTTTATTTTGTCATTTTGTTTTAGGATCACAGTTACATAAAAACATGGTCCAACTTTTTCGTAAGTATTACTCTTCTGTGGAAAATACATCTGTCATCTGTTCGGCCACCGAACCTGCTAATACTTCCCTATGTGAAATAGAGCAAAAGATCTCTTACTTTGGAACTCCAGGACATCCAGGAGAGAAATAAACACGTTTTTTCCCTCAGGAAGGACTACTTGCTACATAAATTTCAAAACTACCTTCTGGTGGCCAACCCTGTTTTTCCAGCAGATGGCAACAATCCACAAAGGGTGAGCAGGGTGAATGGACAGCACACAACATGCAGGGTATGCATATTACCGGGGCATGAGCTCCAAGTGAGAGGGCAATGATGAGCACCAAGGCAAGACAGGATACAACGCACAGTTGCACCCAGCATGCTTGCAACACGTCTCATGAAAAGGGGCCGCGCCTTTCATTTTTGATCTATAAGTTAAGAGCAAGAAGTGCTGTACCATTTTGTCACTTTGTTTGTTTGTTTGTTTTGTTTTGTTTCTCGAGACAGGGTTTCTCTGTGTAACAATCCTGGCTGTCATGGAACTTGCTTTGTAGACCAGGCTGGCCTTGAACTCACTGAGATCGGCCTGCCTCTACCTCCCAAGTGCTGGGATTAAAGGCGTGCACCACTACCCGCCCGGCCCATTTTGTCAGTTTTAAACTTTTGTTTTCCGAACCACATATTACAGAACAGCTGTTAAAGGGTGGAGGAGCGGTTGATATTCAAATTGAACTAATTACATTCAGTACCCAAAAGATAGTGTGTGTTCCTACCAGAAGCAGCGAATTCCGAGAGGAAGTGCTTGGGGACAGAAGAGGAGAAAAGCAAAGCTGAGGTGCCGCTCGCTCATGGAAGTGTGGGCTCTGCCTGCCAGGAGCTGACACTTGACATTTCTCTTTCAGAATGTGTTGTGAGTGGCCTACCATGGTGGCACCGGCCGGGCCTGCAGTATCAGCACGCAAGGAAAGGCAGGACTTGAAGTTCCGGGCTAGCCTGGGGTATGGGGCGGTGGAACAAGTATAGAAAGAGATATGAATGACTCCCTGGCTTGAAGTGAATGCGGGTCAACTGGGCTGTTCTCACTGTGTGCTAGGGAATGTCCTGACCCAGGCTTGTTGGCTTGGCAGGGTTTGAGACCAGGAAGTAGGCCTCAAATGCTGACAGGGATTCTATAACACCCATCATCCTACTTGTCAAGCAACTTCCCTGAATTTCTAGAGGAAATATAAAAAAAATAGGGATAATAATCGTTCTTCTCACCCAGTGATTTTTTTTTTGCAGTATTTTAATTCCTCCACTGCTATGAAAACTACCTGACCAAAGCAACTTAAGGAAGACAGGGTTTATTTCAGCTTACTATTGGAAAAGAAGTCTTAGTCATGCAGAAGGCACTGGTCATATTGTATTTGTGTCAGGAGACACAAAGTCACAAATGTGGGTGCTCAGCTAGCTTTTTTGTTTTATGAATCTGGAATGTAATGGTGCTGCCCACATTCTTGATGGGTTTACCTACCTCAAGGAACCTAATCTAGAAATCCCTCAAAGATATGCCCTGAGAACCATTTCCAAAGTGGATTTAGATCCTATAAAGTTGACCATTGATATAAACCATCACACAGTGTTAGTGACTGAACCCAAGGCGTTTCACATGCTGGGCCAAGAGCTTTACTACTGAGTCACATCTCCAGTCCCCAAAGGTTATGTTATAATGATGCTCAAGTATGACAGCAAACACTCATGCAACTGAAGTACTATTAGGTAAAGGATTCCATATTATTTTTCCTCCTCTCTCTATAGCTCTGACTAGCCTGAAATTTCTGCCTCAGCTTCCTTGAGTCTGGGATTATAGGCATGCAGTACCATGCTTTCTCTCTCTTTCCTATGAAACATTTAAGAAAGATAGGAAACCAATAAAAGCAATCTCTACTAAAGATGGGAAGGATCTGTGTGCATGGTGGCATTGGGAGTCTGTGGTAGAAGACCTCTGAGTTCAGGACCAGCCTGGACTACATAGGGAATCCCAGGACAGCCTGGGCTATAGTCTTAAAAGGAAAAAAAATCTACTTCAAATAGGCTAAAAAAATATAGATATAAGATTTTCTGACAATAAAATGTGAATGTACGTTAACAAAATGTCATATGTCTAAAACTTTGAGAAATAAGTATCAAAGAGCAGATGTTAATCAAGCCAAGCCTCTCCAGAGTCATATTTCAGGCTAATACCATTCTCTATCAGCCAGCGTATACTGCAAACACGCAGGACGAAGGTCACTGAAATGAGGTGGAACCAGTTTGACAGAGAGTGTGCAATCTTGTTTCAACAGATTGGCTAATATGAGAAAAAAATAATAAAATGGATAACACCAAGGAGGCAAGCTCTGGGGTGACTTCAGAGGAGTGGCTAATATGAGAAAAAAATAATAAAATGGATAACACCGAGGAGGCAAGCTCTGGGGTGACTTCAGAGGAGTACTTCTTCTCAGGCCTGTCAGTGGGAGCGACTCCAGAGATACATGGGTTGGAAAGGAGCTTCAGAGTCAATAGATGGAGGCACTATTGACAAAAGATAGGGAGAGGGTGAGCAAGGTGCTTTATTTGAATGGAATTGTGGGAAATTGTACATTAGTAGATACTTTTAAGCATCTGATTGGGACCTTATAGGCAGATGGAGAGCTGCCAGAGAACTTAGCGAAACCAAGAGTGAAGGTTTTCTTCTTTTCCTCATTTTCTTCTACTAGTTCACAATTTCTATGTTCCTTCATATATTTCACCCAATCTAAATAATATATAATAAATATTGAGCTGTACAAAATTCTTCCTTTCACCGCAAACACACATTCAAGAAATGTAAAAATGTACTGAATAGAAAAATAGAGCTGGGTGTGGGATACAGGCCCGGAGCCCGAGTACCTGGGGGGACAGGAGGGTTGCCTCCACTGTGACAAAAAGTCAACAGAGAAGTCAGTGAGCAAGTTCTACGCTTCAGTAACTTTCCTGGCACGTTTCCAACACAGCCAAATTATTTGCCTACTTTTATTTCTTCTGTTAAAATGAATCTTTTGAGTGTGGTGTGGGAGTGCATGCCTGTAATTCCAATGCTTGGGAGAGTTACTAAAGCAGAACCACTGCTGTGAGTGAGTTCAAGGCCAGCCTGAGCTACATAGTAAGTACCAGGCCCGTGGCAACACAGCAAAAGTCCAAACAAAACAAAACAATTAAACAATCAATAAACGCAAAGCAGACTGGAGAGAGGGCTCCATGGGTAAGAGTGTGCTGCTCTTGAATCCAGCACACTGCGGAGAATAATGTCCAAACCGCAGTTCCTGCTGATTTCTCTCATTGTGGGGAACACACAAGTCCCAGGAGCTGTCCCACACTCCCGCTGTGAATCTGGTGGTCCTGGGGATTCCGGTCTATGATGTAGTACCAGGAAATGAACACCAACAACATCTCACTTTAGCCATTACTTTCAATCTCTTTTCTCACTTGCCTTCAAGTAAAAGCAGAAAGGCAGTAACAGAGCTGTTTTACATCCCTACCAACCTTGTCCCGAAAAGGAAAGCGACATGTTGTGATTTGACCGAAAGATCTAAGACAGGAAATAAAGACCCTGTGTCAGGATAAAGTGTAAACTCAACCAGTGGGGCTTACTTTAGAGGCAGATGATCGAAGTGAGCACTTGGCTCTTGTGCAAAGTGTCATGGATCACACAGTGGCTTCATTTTATACCCCCTGAAAGGGTGCCTCTGGCAATGCTGAGGGAGGACGCGGGTGCCTTCCTGACTCAGAGGCAGGAGTGTGCCACCCGCTGACTCACCCTCCTCACTTCCTGGGATGCCTGGGTGTTCCAAGACACTCATGGAGGATTAAATGAAGGTTGCCATGACAGCTATGTAAATGCTCTCAGGATAATATCCACAGACTTTGCTCCGTCTGCCCTGGAAGTTGAATTCTCTCACTTCTGAAACACTTATCACCTTTAGTTGTATTTCTTCAATTACTAAACAACATTGATTTACAGAATGATAAATTCTGCGGCCCCACCCTCCACCCCCGCTTTTTTTTTTAACCTAACTGAAAAAAAAAACCCCTCTAAGATTAGCAAACAGAGCACTAACATTTATCTTCTTGACTGTGGCTCCTCGTTCCCTTAAATACTCAGAAGAGACTTGCTAGGACAGGAGATACCTATTAGCCAAATCCTTTATGTTCAACCGAGGTCTTCGTTAACTTCATTTGTCTGCCAGATTCACTTTACTCTACCCCTTTGTGCTATTGTTAATACTAATCTTTGTTTTTCTTCCATGTCTATAATACATTCTAATCACTTTACTCCTACCCACTAGTCATCAGTGGGGATACAACTGAAGCCAGCGAGCACCTCCTTCTCTGAATCTGTCCGTAGCAAATGCTTCAGCAGGAGGTGACCCCTGAACCCTCCTCCACTGGTGCCCCCTGACTACCGACGGCCCATTCTTATGCAGATCCAGTAGAGGCCTGCGGAGCGGCTGTGAATTCCGGGATGCAGAAGATGACCCTTCGCATCTCTTCCTCCTTTCTCTAGTCTAGTTCCCTCCTTTCTCTAGTCTAGTTCCCTCTTCTGCAATGGTCCCTGAGCCTCAGAGGGATGCACAATCCTAATCTCTTGTTTTAATCTTGCCAAAGTTTTACCTAAAAATGAGACCCTAAATTTCGAGAATATGTCTAGGCTAATGTGCACCCCGCCCCCATGACTGCTTAAATTGCTGGCAAATGGGAGGGCAGAGCTTGTTGGGGAGCGGGCCTCCCCGATTTCATTCTCCAAGTAACGGCTCAGGTGCTACCTCCTGGCAATCTCCATCCTAATCAGAGGGACCATTCCAGGCACTGATGACAACTCCCCAGATAATGAGGATGAGAGCCAAGGGCATTCCCAAGGGTGTGGCTTTTTTTTTTTTTTTTAATTATTATTAAAGGAATTCTGGTTGTTGGAGAGTTAAAAGAAGGTTGGGTCCTAGCTAGAAACTGGCATAGCCTGCAGTGAGTACTTCAACAACCTTCCCATGCTCAGGCTGTTGGAGGCCAACCAGAGTCCCTTGCTTAATGTGACTTCACTGCATTGGGTCCCCCTCTGGTGTGCAGGGCAGTGTCTGTGCTGTGACAGTTCCACACGGTGTACTTGGGTAAATATTTCCAGCGGAGAGGAAGAGGAAGCTTTCAAACTTTCAAACCGGCTAATTTCCATAGAGGGGGTAACTTCAAATGGTCCTTTCAGATGAGGAAGCGCCAATGTCTCAGCTGTTTTCAGCTGGCTGCGCCCCTCTTCCACGGTTCTTCCCTGCTCTTTCCTTCCCTCACTGGGGCTAAGCCTCTGGCTTCTCTTTAAGACTATTCTGTGCTGTTTTAACATTTGCGGATATGACACATCCTCCAGAATGTTAAGACCTCAAGAGTCTGGGCTGAGCTAACCAGGAGTCAGAACCAATGTAATCCAAGAGACTTTGGTTTAGAACAAACAGGTACTTGGTGCCCCCTCATTAGCAAGTGACTTCAGTTTCTCAAATGGTACCAGCATCAAGGATCATTTCTTTCTTTAAATTCTTTTAAACATTTTTTTGGATGTGTGTTTTGTGGGCATGTATGTCTGTGTACCACTTGCAAGCCCGATGCTTCAGGAAACCAGAAGAGGGCATCGAATTCCCTGGAACTGGAGGTACAGACAACTGTGAATAGCCATGTGGAATGGAACCTGGGTCCTCTGGAAGATCAGCCAGTGCTTTTAATCAGAGTCATCTCCCCAGCCCTCCCGGCTTAAAAACATTGTTCCATTTGTTCATTCATTTTGTGGGGTGAGGGGCCCCATGTGCTATGTAGCTCTTGTGAGGAGGTCGAAGGACAGTTTGTGGGACCGGCTCTCTTTTTATCACATGGATCTCAAGGACTGAACTCCCTGTCAAGCTTGGTGACAAGTGCCTTTACCTGCTGAACCATTTCACTAGCCCTTGGCATCCAAAGCTCTGATACAGCATCAGATGAGCCAGCCACTCTGATGCTGTCATGGTACATAACTGCCTTGACCACCAATGCTATCTGCCAAAAGGCTCCCAGCAAAAGGGGAAGTGCGGGGGGCTCAGCGGTTAAGAACACTTGCTGTTCTTCCAGAGAATCCAAATTCAGTCTCCAGCACCCACATCAGGCAACTTGTAATTGCATGTAACTCCCAATTTCAGGGGATCTGATGCACTCTTTTGACATCTGCAGGCACCTGCACACATGGAGTTCACACCACACACACACACACACACACACACACACACACACTATAATACAAAACATTTTAAAACAATAGAAAAAGCCAGGCAGTGGTGGCACATGCCTTTAATCCCAGCACTAGGGAGGCAGAGGCAGGCGGATCTCTGTGAGTTCGAGGCCAGCTGGAGGCAGGAGGCTCAGGAAATCATTGTCACCTGTTGCTATCTAGAGAATTCAAAGCTTGCCTGGCCTACATAAGATAGAAAGAGGGAGATGGAAAGGAAGAGAAAAAAGCAGACTGATCCCAAGAAAGGTTTCAAGTGGAAATGACCCTAAATTCATAATGGAGACAGGCAGGCATTTTTCTGGGGTGTGTGGTGTATGACATTCTATTCCAGGAAGAACCACAAAGCTTTGGGGGCCTTTCTCTGGGCACTTTCATGTTTTAGCTGTGTGATCCACAGCATGGTCTCCCTCAGTCTCACCTCACCATACTCTCTCATTTTGCTACCAAGCACTGGCTAGCAAGCTGTGATCTGCAATCCACAGTCAGGACCTGCACCCTTCATAAGTCTGGAATTTTCTGTGTGCAAGCCTCCTCTTCCCACCATTCAGGGTGCACTTCTCTTCATGGTGTGCAAACTGTTCTCTCCTCTCTTCGATCCCCCGACACCCCTCCACCAATTTTTGTTGACACTGATAATTTTCAGTTGCACAAACACGTATCAAAGACTTGTTCTGTCTTAAAATGCTTCTTGTTCGGAAAACACTGAAGTCAGGCTGTTGATCAGGATGTTGTCAGGAAAAAGCCCTCTCAAGTGGACTTAATAGGAACTAATGTAAGGGGGCTGAGAGATGGCTCAGTGGTTAAGAGCTGGCTGCTCTTCCAGAGGACCCAGGTTCAATTCCTAGCAACCCCATGGTAGCTCACAACTGTCTGAAACTCCTGTTCCAGGGGATCTGACACCTTCACATCAATGTACATAAAACAAATTAAAAAAAAAGAAACTAATGTAAGGATTGAACCATGCAAAGAGGGTTGGCTAAGGCCAAATGGAACAGGTGAGGGGATAATGAGGCATCCTGAGACCACGGCGGTCTGAACCCATCTCCATCCACTCCAGGCCTCTAGGCACGAGTGGAAGGGGGAGTAGACAGCATGAAAGAATGACTGTCCAGTGCAAATGGCCTTTGTAGAGGTGAACAGCTACTTCTAGAAGCTGAGCAAGGCAGAGCACAAAGGGAGATGAAAAATTGGCTTTTCTGTCTTCTCACTGCTGCTGGCTATAAATGACTTTCCATGAACGGCAGAACAAGGAAACCTTCTTTTATTGATATAGTTCCTAGGAATGAGCCTCCAGGACACAGAGGGGTAGAGAAAGAATCTGAAAATTGGTAAAGCAAATGGAGAATAATTAGACTATGAAACATATGAGAATTTAAATTGCATACACCATAGCAACCCACCTTTTTTCTTATATTTTCTTATCCAGCTATTTGGGCAGTTGATATTGTCTTGTATCTCACTTATAGTTTTGTAATCATATTACTATATCTTTGTTTGGTTGTTTTTAAGATAGGGTTTCTCTGTGTAGCCCTGGCTGTCTTGGAACTCTCTCTGTAGACCAGGCTGGTCTTGAACCCAGAGATCCTCTTGCCTCTGCCTCTGGAGTGCTGGGACCAAAGGCACGCATGACCACACCTGGCTGATCATTACACCTTCTTATTTCTAGTTTTTGTTTGTATGTAGTACCGGGGGGGGGGGGGGCATGTGCATCTAAGACAGGGCTTTACCAGAGACAACACCTGCAGATCATATCATTATTGACACTGGGAAATGACAAGGTTATGCTTTTGTAGCAATAAAGATAACAACATGCATTTTAGTATTCTAATACTTTCACAGGACAGAGGTGGCTCAGCAGTTAAGAACACTGACTGATGTTCCAGAGGAACCATGTTTAATTCCTACCTCGTCCGGAGTCCGATCATGCCAGGATATAAATAAATAAATGAATATTTTTTAACAACTCAAAAACAATTTTTCTAAGTCTGTAATAAAAATTGCCTGAGACTGATTTCTCAACCCAATCCTGTGCACAATGGTAGGGGTGAATTGTCAGTACAAACTTTCACACAATGGAAATCTCACATCATCATCTCAAAGTAGCCCAGATCCAACTAGGATAGCTGGCTGTATCCTTTGCTCTGCATTGAAAATCCCCCACAAAGCCAAGTTCAATTTGAGCTGAGCAGGAAGCTCTAGGTTTGATCCGTGGAACCCTTCCCTTTCACCAACAAAAGAGTTAAAAAAAGGTTTCTTTCACATTTCCTGTCCTCTACCATTTGCCCATGTTTATTTCTGAAACTATTTTCTGGATCTGCTTCTGAGATTGCTGTCCTGTATTCCTCTTATCTCTTTCTCAAACCAAACCAAGGACAGATAACAAAAAGGAAGCTGTACCGGGATAAGAATGTGCTGATCTGTTATTTGGTTTGGTCCTTTACACATCCCGATATACTGATTAGACATTTAACAATGTGCTGTTTGGATGTTTTATCTATTGGGCCAAATGACAAAACTTTCCTAAAGTCTTCTCTTCAGATGGACGTATTGCTGGATATCTACTAGAGCTTCCAGGGCGATGCTGGCTAGAATTGGCAAAGGCAGATGGCCTTGCTTTGTTCCTGTATCAAGGAAACAAACCATGCTATTTCTCTCTGAGCTGTGACCCAACTGTGACAAACAGTGACAGTTTTACCTGCCATGTGAAGAGGCTTAAACAACTTTTGTTTGTTTGTAGACAGGCTCTCACTGTGTAGCTCTGGCTGTCCTGGAATTCACTGTGTACACCAGGCTGACCTCTCACAGAGATCCACCTGCTTTTGTCTCCCCATTGCTGGGATTAAAGGCGTGCTCCATTAAGCCTGGCTTTATAAAGCAAAATTTTAATGGCTGTTTAGTGCCTTTATCTGAGTTATATGTAAAACTAAAATAAGTTCACTTTTACTATAAAGAGCACAGCAGAACAATTTACCAACGAATGTATTGGAAAATTATTGACTGGCTAAGAACTGCTTAAAGTTGAAGGCCAATTACTGGTTTTCTTTTTCATTTTTGTGTGTTATTTGATTTGAGAAAGGCTGACTTGCAATCCTCCTGCTTCAGCTCCCAAGTGCTAGGATTACAGGTTACGTCCTTCTACATTGATTTTCTTTCATTAGGCAGCCCAGGCTATGTAATTTTGGAAACAAAGCTCCATATGGCAATTTACAAAGCCAATCATGTGAGTAAAAACAGTGATATTTCATAAGAAAATATTAATGTTGAAAGAAATGATGTTCTGTTAATTTAGTTACTATTGTACCCACAATTACATCTGAGGTTTTTAGAAATAAGCAGAATCAAATATGAAACATCTCAGCTAGCACTGCTTACAGGGCATCTGTGGTAACCCACGGACACAAAAGGCAGTCGATGTTACTAAGTGGGCGAGAGAACAGACTCACAAAGAAATACACGGCCTTGGAGTTTTTCCTAAAGTAGTTTTTTCTTGACCTTAATTAGCAGACCAAAAAATGGTCTGTGAAATTTTAATTTTAATGTTTACACTAGAGGAGCCAAGCAATTAAAACTTGTTTAAACAAGGATCTACTTAAAACACTTCTGAAAATGTACAGGGGCCAGAATCGTAGCACAATGCCAGTGTCCTGGCCTTCCTTGCATGGAGTCTTGTGCTCAATCCCCCAGTAGTGGGAAGGAAACCAAGAAAGGGACAGACCTGGAGTTAAGCCAACTCTCTGGTAGGCAGACAGTTAGGGAGAGGGACCATGGCTGGGTAAGAAGGGGGACAGTTCCCAAGACGGCCAGCTTCTTCCTCAACCTCTGTCTTAGATAGGGTTTCTATTGTTGTGGCTATGAAACACTATGACCGAAAGCAAGCTGGGGAGGAAAGCTTATACTTCCACACCTTAGTCCCTTACTGAAGGAAGCCGGGACAGGAACTCAAACAGGGCTGGAACCTGGAGGCAGGAGCTGATGCAGAGCCCATGGAGGAGTGCTGCCTATTGGCTTGTTGGTCTTTATGCTTGCTCAGCCTGCTTTCTTATAGATCCCAAGACCAGCAGCCCAGGGATGGCACCATCCACAATGGGCTGGGCCCTCCCCATCCATCGCTGATTAAGAAAATGCCCTACAGCTGGATCTCATGGAGGCATTTTCTCAGTTGAGGTCCCTCCTCTCTGATGACTTAGTTTGTGTCAAGTTGATACAAAACTAGCCTGTACAACCTCCTCTCAGCTTTTGTTCCTCCACTAGCAGGCCCCTGCTGACAGACTCACTCAACAAGTTCAAGGCCTGATCAGGACAGATCACACATAGTTGGACCATCAACAATCCTGTCTTCAAACTGACCAACCCTATATTAGGGGAGAAAGATTCTTCAGAGGTTGTAAAACCCCCAGGCCTCAAGAAAAGACTGGAGTTTCGGTTTTCTGAGTCCCCCCTCTGCCTTGTAGAGGGTCTTCTCTGGGTGTCTGCTGTGTGCATGTTTCCTCACCCCAATAAATGGCTTCCTTCAACTGCTGATTCTGTTTGCGGTGCTTGAGATTTCTCTGTAGCCACCTGTTGCACTTCAGAGTTTTCCTGCCTTTTGATTCTTTTTTTTCCCCGTTTTTCGAGACAGGGTTTCTTCTTCTTCTTTCTTCTTCTTCTCCTTCTCCTTCTCCTCCTCCTCCTCCTCCTCCTCCTCCTCCTCCTCCTCCTCCTCCTCCTCCTCCTCCTCCTTCTCCTTCTTCTTCTTCTTTGACAGGGTTTCTCTGTGGAGCTTTGCGCCTTTCCTGGAACTCACTCTGTAGACCAGGCTGGTCTTGAACTCACAGAGATCTGCCTGCCTCTGCCTCCTGAGTGCAGGGATTTAAGGCGTGCGCCACCACCGCCCGGCGCGCCTTTTAAATCTTTTTTTTTTTTTTTTTTTTTTTTTGGTTTTTCAAGACAGGGTTTCTCTGTGTAGCTTTGTGCCTTTCCTGGAACTCACTTTGGAGACCAGGCTGGCCTCGAACTCACAGAGATCCGCCTGGCTCTGCCTCCCGAGTGCTGGGATTAAAGGCGTGCGCCACCACCGCCCGGCTGCCTTTTAAATCTTTAACTGGCAGAAAAAAACAAACCTTATCAAGACCCCTAGACTCCATCATTTCTAGACTGTATTAGAAGGAAGATAAAATTACATTTATTTGTTAAAGAACATACCTAGTCTCAAAACTAATTGTAGTTTGTTTTCTGTTTACTCAGTTAGCATACCCCAAATAAGCTAATTCATAAACTAGATTATTTCTGCATTTTCACTCAAAAACTTAAAATCTTAATATTGAACCAGAAAGAGCTTTCTCTTTCAGTTCCTAGTTACACAACATAAAGCAGTATCATAACTGATTTAGTGTTCTACTGATGTACATCTATGTTGTAGCCAATATTTTGCTATTCTCTACAATAGTACATGTCAGTTTTTCATTACTATAACAAAATACAAGAGACAAGTAACCTTCGAATCAAAAAGGTTTGTTTTTGTTGCCAGTGTTGAAGATGAGTGCATGATTGATTTGGTCCTGCTGCTTTGAACTTGTGATCAGGCAGCACATCCTGGTTGGAATGTGTGTTGGTGCAAAAAGCTGTTTGTTCTTATGTATAGAAATGTGTCTTTCCAAATTCATGTGCATTTGTAATTTTGATTCTGCCAGTTCCTGTTTTGCTCTAGCCTCGCCAAAGTAGCGATGCTACATATATGTTAATGCTTTTCAGTTAGAAATATGCCAAGTAAGTAGGTTTCTCATTAAAGAACTAGAAAGTAGGACAAGTATATTCAGCAATGCACAGTTAATTTTCACTCAAAAATACATTCAACAGGAATTTCTTTTGAACCTATCCCATGTCAAGAGCTTTTAGGCTATATATATATATATATATATATATATATATATATATATATATATACAGCCCAACAATTCAAACTCATATCTCTGTCTGTGTATGGAACTTACACTTGAGTTCTACAGTTTGAAACTCTTCGTTGCTTCCTAAGAAGCCAGTTAAATGTCAAAATCCTGAAAAGGATCTGTTGAGATTCTCCACATGGGAGCCAGACATATGCTACAAAGTGTTATTTAAAAACCAACTAGGGGCAATGTTGCCCATGATTTCACCACTCTGTCAGGTACTCTTCCAACAACATACCAACCAGAGAGCTCTTTTTATCCGCCTCCATCTGCTGTTGGTAGTGATCAGCATACTGTGGGCACTGTGGTATCAGCTGAGATTAGGTTGTGAAATAGGAAGTGGAGTTACAAGCAGATTTGCAAGTGTATGCAAACTGTTCCCTGCTATCACTTGCTGAAACTCTGGGTACCCACTTCAGGCTTGGGAGGAGGCAAGACAGGGCCATCAGCACATTCTTATCAAGGCACAGTTTCCTTTTTGCACACTGTCCTTGTTTTGGTTTTTGGAAAGAGATCAAAAGGGAATTCTGTGGAAAGTAGTTTCAGAGGCACACAACCTTACAATGTATGCCGAACAATGGCATATTTTGTATATCCTGAACAAGGGTATGGAAAAGGGAACATGTTAGAAACTGGGGGAGATCAGAAACATGATGAAAGCCAATGAAAGGGAATAGCAAGTGCAAAGATACAGTACAGTCTTCTATTTTTAAATTCTCTTCTTGAGCATCTAAGAGGAGAGTTTCTTAGAACATTAGCCGGGTTAGATTTAATAAGGATGAGAGACAGCTGTTAGAAACCTTGCCAACATCCCAGTGGGATTTATTTATTATCACTTAACAAACAATTCAGAGTTCAGCTTGTGCTAAGCTAGACATTGCTGGATCTTTATGGATGAAACCAGAAAAGAGCTATTTCCAGAACCTGGCTCTTGAACCCTATGCGGCTTTCCCGTCTACTCTGGTGTTATTGAAATCTGATCTGGGCATCTTAAGAGGCACAACCAACAAGTGCCTAATGAATAATTTCTGAATTCCCGATACTTAATATTTTTTTTCAAAGTCTTTCGATTTTAGCGCCGGAAGATTTTAAGCCAACAGTCTTCACGTGATAGTGGAGGTGCAGAAGGTTAAGTGACAATCGCAGAAGCCAGGCCTCTGCGGATTTTCATTCTAGTAACTCTCACCACAGGATCACCACCCAAACCCTTCACTGTGGGCCACTTCCGGGTTCCACGCTGCCACACCGCAAACTTTGGACAATGACATCCTGGCCCACAGTGATCACACAGCAGCAGGCTCCATGGACTCAAAGAGCAGCCACGCCGCTCCTGTGTACTGCTCGTCCAGCACCCTACGCAAGGCTGAGGCCACCACTAGCTCCGCATAGACCTAGTAGCTCAAGATCACCAGAGCTCCATTTCGTGCCAACATAAGTGCGGCATGTAACCCGACTAGCAGGGGGTTGCCAGCCTGTGGACCCGTGACCTAGGGCGCCATTAAGCCCTAGACCGCAGATTCCTTGCTGCCGTAGTACTTTCATCTCTCCATCCCCGCCCCCCATTCCCACTAGCGTTTTCCCAACACTTCCCACTAGATGTTTACAAAGTGTTGACACCCACTCGGCCGCCAGCTTCCGCTCCCTCCCTAATTCCTCCGCACCCCCCAACCTGCCTAACCAACCTCCCGGCACCCCGCCCATCTGGAACTCTGCGGCCATCTCCCCTGCCCGCCCTTTGCTGCTAGGAGCTTGGAGCCCCGCCCACTCCAGCGGTCACGTGAGCCGCCCGCGCTTCACAGCGCCATCGCCCCGCCACCATACACGTGACCCCCATCATCCCCCGCCCATCGACAACACCTGCCACGCCCCCGCCCATCACGTGGGCCCCTCCGCCCCGCCCCTCAGAAGCAACTCGCCACGCCCTCCTCCACACGTGATCCAATCACCACGCCCTCTCCAGCGACCGCCCCGCCCCTTTCATCACGTGGCAGAAACGCCCCGCCCTCTCCTTAGTGCCCACCCCGCCCCGCCCCGCCCCCGCGCCGGCGCGCTCCGACGTGCCCTGGAACTTACCCTCCCTCAGAGACCAGCCTGCGGGGACGCCCGGCGGTGGCGGCCCCCGAGTGATCGCTCTTCAGGCGGTCTCTCCGTCGCTCGGCCCAGCGCCGACGGAGGAGGGAGCTGCCCGTCGCTAAGTCTCCGACCCTTGGTAAGAAGGCCGGGCGCGGGTTCCCGCGGAACGCACAAAGGCGCTCGGGGGCGCGGGCTATGCCCGCTGAAGGCTGCGCCGGGGAGGGCGGCGGCCGCCTGGCCCACGGGGCGAGCAGGTTTACATGACCCGGGTCTCAGCCTGGGCTCCCGGGCTTCCTGCCTGCGGGCAGCGGGCCCTCGGGAGGGCGGGAGGGCCGGCCCGCCCCCCGCGGCTGCTGCCGGTGGACACACCTGCCACCTGGGCCGCGGCGGGGACGGTGGACGCGAACGGCCGGCTCTCCCCGGCCCCGGAGGAGTGCGTCTGCTGCCTCCAGCTCTGATCCGAGGAGTCTTCCGAGCCCTTGAATCCGTCAGAAACAACAGACCCCGCTGCCAGCGCGCTGCCTGCCTCCCGTCTCGGGCGCTTGTTTTGTCTTTCCGGAAAGGCTGCCCTTGACACGTTGTGTCTTAAGTTACTGCAGACCCTCGCAGACAGAATGGCCACAAGGTGGTCATTAGGGAGAAAGGCACGCCCTTCAGTTTCAGAGGCGGGTGATGTTTTCCTTTTTTTTTTTTTCTTTTTTCTTTTTTTTTTGTGCCTGCAGCAGCAGTTTAAAATGCTTTGCATAGGCGAAAGCTAAATGTTTCTAGTATACCGTTTTTTAAAAGTTGGAATGCCATTCCCAGTGAAGTGCCACGGGTAAAGGTTTTTAACACTGGTTACAAGGTTGGCCGTGTGGGGTTCATGTTGACACGCGGAAGTAGATTTTATTGACCATTTAGGCACACATTCCTAAAGGGAGGTACATTGGAGGAAGGAGCATTAAGGAGTCACCCGGGTTCTGGTTCAGATTCTGCTGTCCGACTTAAAGAGGTGAGACCTTGGAAGACTCGAGTGTTGCAGTGAGAAATTGTTCAGAGTAGCTAGCCCGTAGCAGGGCTTCTTTTGTACTTAAAGCTGAGAAATGGTGCCTGGAGGTGTTTATTTGCTCACGTCCGGTTTTTCTTACCTGATCTCTAAGAGGGTGTACTGTGGAATGGATCCTCTTTCCGTTTCTGCACTTCTCTGAGTCTGGCTGCAGGTGCACTATTTTCTATTTTAAAATTGAACTGGAAGCCTTTCAGAACAGTTTTTGGAACCTCAAACTAGACGGGTTCGTGAAGGTATGTATGATTTTGCCATGCCATCGAAGAGTTAGGCCACAGGCCGAACATAACTTTCCACCTTTCTGAGGTGTTTTTCTATCCAGGAAACAAAGCATAATGCTGTGTGTGTGTGTGTGTGTGTGTGTGTGTGTGTGTGTGTGTGTTCGTTCGTTCGTGTGTTCCTTAGTATTTATTCTGTCCAGGAAACAAAGCATAATGCTGTGTGTGTGTGTAAGTCCTTAGTATTTATTGACAATCTCCTGTTTTTTGTTTTTTGTTTTTTTTTAATCAACCATGGAATTGGAGATTGCTCATTGAATCATAGGATGCCGCTTGTGTAGATAGTTGTGCTTATATAATTATCAATCTTTTAGTTTTTTAATATACTCCAGTTGTGAGGCATAAATGAAATATGTAAATGCTGCAGAACAGATTATTAATTGAATTATTTGACTTTTTTAAATCAGAAAATATTTATTCAATACTTTAAAAAAATGGCCTGGTTAAAAAAATGAGCTTTGCTAATATAAGCCCTGAAAGTACAAATGACATTACTGGGATTAAGGGTAATAATTTTATTTATTTATGTACTTTTTTTCGAGATAGGGTCTCACTTTGTAGCCCGAGCTGGCCTAAAACTCACTGCATAAGACCGGGCTGGCCTTGAACTGACAGAGATCTCCCTCCCCCAAGAACTGGGATTAAAGGTGTGCACCCATCATGTCCAACTAAGAATAATAGTTTTAAACTGATTAAAGTGAGCTAGTGATCTATAAAGTCACTAAATAGTAGTAGTACTATTTGAGAAAATGGATGTTGTAATTTTGTAATAGAGAAAAGTGAAATTAAATCCTTTCCACACTTTGTATTTACAGTTTTAATCTTATTTAGGAGTGTGTGCTACTGGAAATCAAACCCCAGGGCCTTGACATGCTAGGTGAACGTTTTTTTCTAATAAAAACAACAACCCAATAAATATTTGTTATAATTATAAATATGTTCTATTCTGTAGAATAAGTCAGATGTGGAAATGAATCTTTGTAACAGGGATTCATTGTACTTCAACTTCCCTTTGGTTGAAGACCCAAATATTGGGCTACCATCTTTGTGACTCCACTTCTCTTTGGTTAACTGGTCTAATTGTGCCAGAACCACGTTGCTCCCATAGACCCAGTGAATGTCCTGTGGTGTCAGTTTGTAGATGATTTGAACTGAGCCCACAAATGCTGCTGCTTCGTCTGGAAGCTCCTCACCTCTGTTGACAGTCTGGGGCTTCTCTTACCCTGAAGTACAGGGGGAATCACTCTTCTAATGAGCCCCCAGGTCACATGTATACTGTTGCATCCAGACCACTGACAACTGGAGTATCCTAGAAACGCATTGCCAGCTACCTGGTGATTTTAATTTCTAGTACTCGTGTTACAAAAAATACCAAGTGAGCGAACTACATAACATAAATCTATTTAACCTCGTATATTAAAAATACATAATTATCATGAAAATTACTCTCATTTTTTGATTAACTTTTTGATTGTGTAGCTTATACTTAGAGCACATTGTTTTTTCTGCCTGTGTTTCAAATTTTCATATCAACAGTGGCTATTGTGTTATCCTGTATATTGTTGGCTAGTCTGAATTTTTTTTTTTAATTTTCAATTTTATTTATTTTTATTTTATGTGCATTGGTGTTTTGCCTGTATGTCTGTGTGAGGGTGTTGAATCCACTGGAACTGGAGTCACAGACAGTTGTGAGCTGCCATGTGGATGCTGGGAACTGAACCTGGGTTCTCTGGAAGAGCAGCCAGTGCTCGTAACTGCTGAGCCATCTTTCTAGCCCCTAGTCTGAATTCTTGATACACTGTTCTAAGTATGTTTGCAGATTATCACAGTGGCAGCCCTTGGCAATGTGTTGATTTTGAAGTGTAGATTTTGGGGCCTCAGTTTCATTCTGTCATTAAAATTTCTAGAACTGGGACTCATACCCCTTGGTTTAAAAACTCTTCAGAATATGATTATGGAATGTCTGTCTAGATGGGATCCTAGATGAGAAAGGTGGGGGTGGGGGCAGTAGGGAAGAGCTAAGAAAATCTGAACCAAGCATGAACATTGTTATGCATCATTTGATTTTGATTTTGATTTATAGACTAAGAAAAGTGTGCCAAGTGTAACGTTTAATGAGGCAAATCGGGTCTTAGGCACCTGGGAACCCTTCTGAACTATTATTGTAATAATTCTTTTTGAAACAAGGTCTTATGTAGCACAGGCTGACCTTGAACTTTATATGTCGAGTGTGACCTTGAATTTAAGATACTCTTGCCTTCACCTCCCAAGTGCTGGGATCATAGGTGTTTGCCACCACATACAGTTTATGCTATGCTGGGAGTAGAACTCAGGGTCTCTTGTATGCTGAGCAGCACTCTACCTAAGCTATATACCAGCTCTTATTCTTTTTTTTTTTTTTTTTTTTTTTTTTCGAGACAGGGTTTCTCTGTGTAGTTTTGGAGCCTGTCCTGGATCTCACTCTGTAGACCAGGCTGGCCTCCAACTCACAGAGATCCGCCTGCCTCTGCCTCCCGAGTGCCGGGATTAAAGATGTGTGCCACTACTCCCACCACTTCTTTTTCTTTGGTGTGTGTGGGGGAGTTCTGTAAATCTTAAACTTTTCTAAAATAAGAACTGTATTTAAAAAAAAAATAGATGATCCAGGTGATGCCATTGCTCCAAGTATGAGAATCAGTGCTCTGAGTCACCAGTGACTTGCCCTTTGGTTGGCCGAATGGAATTTAGTATTGAGTATTTTTGCCAGAGGAGATAAAATTTAGGAGGGACTTACTGTATTAAATACCTATTCATAAAATCAGGGGAAATGGCACATGCCTTTAATCCAGCACTTGGTAGGCAGAGGTAAGTGGATCTCTGAATTTGAGGCCAGCCTGGTCTGCAGAGTGAGTTCCAGGACAACCAGAGCTGTTACACAGAGAAACCCTGTCTTGGAACCCCACCTCCTTCTCTCCCCCCCAAAAGGTACCTGTACCTTTAATTCTCCCAGTATGTGGTACGTGTTACTAAGCAGCCTGATGTGCAGTGGGAAACAAAGGGGCTTGGAGAGGTTCAGTGCCTTCCCTTAGATCACGTAGCCAATGAGACAGGGACTAGTTTCACTGTATTGTGTTTCTCTACTCACAACTTTTGCTTCCTAGGTATATAGTGATTAATATGGATACTGTGTATCATGTTTTCATTGACAAAGTTCTCCTTTTTTCTCTCTCACAGGAATCTTTTGAGGTTTGAATTTTTTTTTCTTTTTTTCAGAGCTGAGGACCAAACCCAGGGCCTTGCACTTGCTAGGCAAGCCCTCTACCACTGAGCTAAATCCCCAACACTGAATTTTTTTTTTTTTAAACTGATACGATACCCAAGGAACTGAAATGGCACAGCCCAGTTTTAAACCTTAGGTCTCTGACCTTGAGTTCTGTGCTTTTTCTCTTCTACGACACAGAATTTAGGATATCTTTTTTTTCCCCCCCTTTTTCCTTTCTTTTCTTTTTCCCCTTTCTCGAGACAGGGTTTCTCTATGTAACGCCTTGGCCATCCTGTAACTTGCTCTATAGACTAACCTGTGTCCTATTCTATAGACCAAGTCACAAATGGAAAGGAATAATTGTAACACCAAGACTCATTGTACTTGATGTCATCTTCGGTTCAGGACCCATGGGGCTGCCGTCTTTCTCACTTGACTCTTCTTGGGTCAACTGGTGTAATTGTGGTAGATCCTAGTGATTGAGCTGTTTCCTTGTTGCTTTCGTTGAGCTGACTGATACCATGTAGTTTCAGTTCATAGGTGATTTGCTTCGTAGTTGAACTGCTAAAAAAGTACTGAAGTCTTGAAGGCTCTCTGCCTTGTTGCTAATCTAGGGTTTCTCCAACCTTAATGAACAGGGGAATCACCTGCACTTTTAGTAGGTCCCAGGTTGTGTGTATAATGTTCCTCTGCCCAAATTTAAGCTTTTATTGAGGTGTAGTATATACATGCATTGGAAATACACTAATGCTTAATAAAAATGAGTAAACTCCTATGAATAAATACGTATAACAACACAGATGTACTTCAGAAGCATTATTCTAAATGATACAAATGAAACACAGAAGGCTGTTTGATCCCCTGTGATTTCTTTCTTTCTTTTTTTTTTCTATCACAACTCTTGAATCCTTGGGCAAGCAGTGACTAACGGGATACTGTCTACCACGCTTTTTAAATTAGTAGATACATTAGTACACATTTTATCTTTCTCTTATCTCAAAAACCTTTCAGGGTTTGTGTTTACTCTTTTACAGAGAGGTGTACCAGAGTTTGTTTAGGCATTCGCTGGCAGGTGCTGCTTCTCTTGGGTGGGTTACCAGTTTACACAGTAAGCATATCTTACTTTTATTAGGAATGGACAAGTTGTTTTCTAGAATAGCTGTGTCATTTTGCGTTCTTACAATGATGAATGTAGATTCCACTTGCTGCTGTTCTTATCCTAAAGAGTACTTTTTTAAAAGTTATTTTTGCTAAGTTTGGTGGAACACCTTTTCTCCCAGCACTCAGGAGGCAGAGGCAGGGAGAACTCTGTGAATTCAAGGTCTGCATTGTCTACACAGTTTTAAGCCAGCCAGGGCTGTACAGTGAAATCTTGTCTTTAAAAAAAATGGTAAATGCCGGGTGGTGGTGGTGCACACCTTTAGTCTCAGCACTTGGGAGGCAGAGGCATGCGGATCTTTGTGAGTTCGAGGCCAGCCTAGTCTACAGAGTGAGATCCAGGAAAGGCGCAAAGCTACATAGAGAAACCCTGTCTCGAAAAACCAAAAAAAAAAAAAAAAAAAAAAAAAAAAAAGTAAATAAGTAGTAATGTCTAGCTGTTTGACTTAAAATGTGCAGTTTGATGAGCTTAGTAATATATATGTACCTGTAAACATGCTGTAGTTGGAACATGATTTGAGTTTGTTTGTGTGTTGGAGCTTGCTTCTCAGGGTGGTGGTGTTTCAGGGTGATTCAGAGTTTCCAGTATGTCCAACAAGGTCTGAATTGTACCTCCAAAAAGAAGAACTATGGTAATCCCAGCACTCAGCAGGCAGAGGTGGGCAGATCTCTGAGTTTGAGAACTATCTCATCTACAGAGTGAGTTCCAGGACAGCAAGGGCTACATAGATAAACCCTGTCTCAAACCCCCCTCCCCCCAAAAAAAGCTATAAAGGTGGCCCCAAACGAAATTGTAGTCTAACTTAAAAACAAGATGCTTTTGGGTGTGTGGTTTTAAAAATTCAGTCACTAAGTTATTGAGTGTGACTTTTGCAGATGACAGCATCTTCTTGCAGTGATGAAAGATCAAACAAGCCAGTGAGAGGTAAGGCCTATGTGGAAATTACGAGGCTATTGAGTGCACCTCCTTCAGGAGGAATTTGTGCATTCTCTTTGGATCTGGCTAGTTTTAGAGAGAGGGTTGTTGGTAAGAGAGCTAGCCTGGCTTCTCCTTGTCAGCGCTTTGTCAGCTGCTCTGTGGTCCCCCTTCTCTGTTGTCCTTTCACCACTTTGAAGCTGTTTGTTATGCATTCTCACCACAGCCTAGGCAGTGCCAGCACCATATCATTTAAACTCCAGAACCACAAGCTAAGTACCCGGCTTCAGTTATTATTGTATGTAAATCCAATACAGAAGGCATCACCATTATCAAGACGTGAGTGCACCTGACACTCCATCACCCCCAAATCTCTTGAGTTCTTTTCCTGTTTTCTGGCATCAGCTCATCTGTTTTATGTCATTATAAGTTAGTTTACATGTGGTGATACATTGTGTACCCTAATAAACTTGCCTGAGGATCAGAGGACAGAGCCAACCATCTGCACGAGGGACCTCAAGAAAGTGGCTAACTCCTATGTTTTTTTTTTCCGAGCCAAAAAAACCTATGGAGTTTGCTGCAGAGAGGCTGCAACAAAAACTTAGCCAGCAGGTTAGGGACTCCGGCCCACGTGGGGTGGAGACTCTGGCCACGTGCAGCTCAGGCCTGAGCTGGGGCCTGTGAGGCCATAGGCAAGTGGCTTTTTTTTTCTGTAAATTCATGCCCCACATTGGGTGCCTAATGTTGTTCGAATCTTAGATGGTCTTTTAATAAAAAATCTAGAGCCAGGGTGAAAGCTGAAAGATCAGAGAAGCAGAACAGCCAGCCACTAGTTCTTACCTATACGAAATCATCAGCCTAAAGAGAGTTCCTGTTTCCTCACACCTTATATATCTTTCTCTGCCCTGCCATATTACTTCCTGGGATTAATGGCATGTGTGCTTCCCAAGCAGAGGCATGAGATCTCAAGTGCTGGGATTAAAGGTGTGTGCCACCATGCCTGGCTCTGTTTTCTCTCCTACACTGGATCAGTCTCATGTAGCCCAGTGTGGCCTTGAACTTACAGAGATCCAGATGGATCTCTACCTCCTGAGTGATAGGATTGGTGTGCCACCATTGCCTGACCTCTATGTCTAATTTAGTGGCTGGCTCTGTTCTTTGATCCTCAGGCAAGTTTATTAGGGTACACAATATATCACCACATTTACATTTCCTAGAATTTTGTGCGGATGAACTCTCATGCACTGCCTTGGGGTTATCTCCATAAAATTATTTGAGATTTAATTTGTCGTGACATTAGTTCATTCCTTTTTATTATTGAATAATGGTGTTTCTTAGGTGGGTATACTGAAGTCAGTCTGTCCATAAATTTATTGGCTGATCCTGGGCAATCAGCTGTTAAGAAACCTACTGTTGTTAAATGGAAACTATGCTTTCATTTTTCTTTGGTGAATCCCTAAAAGAATTTTTGTCATGTGACGTAGTTAAATTTTTAAGTATTTGATAAGTGTAATCAAATATTTTTTCTTTTTCTTTCTTCCTTCTTTTTTTGACCATTTTACATCCTTACATGCAATGAGTTCTAGTTGTTCCATATTCCCAGAAACATGAGTATGATGTGGCTTATTATCTTAGTTTAGGTTTTCAGTGCTGTGAAGAGATACCATGACCATGGCAACACTTATCAGGAAAACATTTAATTGGGGTGGCTTGCTTACGGGTAAGGAGGTTCAGTCCATTATCATCATGAAGGGGAGCATGGCAGCATGCAGGCAGATGTGGTGCTGGAGCTGAGAGTGCTACATCTTGCAGGCAACAGGAAGTCGACTGACTGTCACACTGAGTAAAGCTTGAGAAAAAGACCTCAAAGCCTGTCCCCAGAGTGACACACTTCCTCCAGGAAGATCACACCTCCTAATAGTGCCATTCCCTTGGGGGCCATTTTCTTTCAAACCACCACACTTAGCCATAGTAGGTGTATGGTGGCATTGTTTTTTTGTTTTTCATTTCACTATAGTGAAACCAGCTGTTTCTTGTCGGAGGCATTTTGCCATTGGGAATTAAGACCTCTTAAACTGGTAGACTGGAAGCCAAACATAGGTGAGTTTTAAAGTAAAATAAGGAGAGCAACATTCAGTCTGTGGAGCATCCTCTAGGTTAGTGGCCTGATGCTACAAGGGATGAACTACAGATAAAGTCTTCTCTCTTTCTTTTTTTTTTTTTTTTTTTTTTTTTTTTATTTTTCAAGACAGGGTTTCTCTGTGTAGCTTTGCGCCTTTCCTGGAACTCGCTTTGGAGACCAGGCTGGCCTCGAACTCACAGAGATCCACCTGCCTCTGCCTCCTGAGTGCTGGAATTAAAGGCGTGCGCCACCACCGCCTGGCCAGATAAAGTCTTGATGATATACCAGAAGAGAAGGAAAGGGTTGCATTAAGCCTATTACTTCACATGAAACAAAGTGAACTTGGCTAGTTTTGAGGGCAGTTAGCATCTTTCCAACTCATGCCTTTGTTGCCACATGCTGAGGAACCCCAAAGGAGCTTGGTGAAATCCAGTTTGAATATTTGCCTTTTTTTTTTTTTTTTTTAATTTTTTTGGTTGTTGTTCATTAGAAGAAACCATTGACAAAGCTGAGTGTGATTGTGAATGCCTGTAATTCCAGTAGTTGAGAGGCTAAGGATGGTGAGTTTGAGGTCAGCTGGGCTTCATGGTGAGACCTTGTCTGGAAAATAAATAAATAAATAAACAAACCTTTGCCAAACCAATAATCACTAATATCTTCCTGGCCATAAGCTTTTAAAAGTCTGTTTTCTGTGAAGTATATGGTATAAGAATGCTATATGAATGTTGAATTTTTACTGTTTGTTGACAATGTCAGACTATGGATATGACTCAGCAGGTAAAGGTGTTTGCTTTCAAGCCTGACAACCTGAGGTGGATCCCTAGGATCCATTATGAACATTCCCACACCAGACCAGAGTGGTTTGCTTGTTTCTCCGTTCCTCCGTCCTTCCCTCTCTCTCTCTCTCTGTCTTTCTGTCTTTCTGTCTTTCTGTCTGTCTGTCTGTCAGCCTCTCTCTCTCTCTCTCTCTCTCTAGATAGATAGATAGATAGATAGATACAGATATAGCTTTGGCTGTCTTGGAACTCATGTAGCCCAGGCTGGCTTCTTGGAACATAGAGATGCTCCTGCCTCTGCCTTTGAGTGCTGGGATTAAAGGTGTGGGCCATCAAGCCCAGTGGTATATTTCTTAAAAATCAGTGAGCCTGCATTGTTATCCCTGAATGGTAATTTATACAAATGGAGTTTGAGTTTAGTGGTGTACATTATATGAGTTTGTGTATCCAGTGTTACAATAAGATGCACAGTATTTCCACTACAAAAGTCCCAGGTTTTGCGGACTACATTGTTTATCTTCCCGTCTCATAGCCCGTGACAATCCCCAATTGCCTTTCTGATCTTTTTCACTGTCTTTGTAGTTTGCCCTTTTCAGGGTGTTATACAGTTGGAATCATACAGCATATTTCATTTTCAGACTGGCTTCTTTTACTTGGTCATACGTTTCCTCCATGTCTTTTTATGGCTTAATAACTTTTTTTGTGTGTGCTAAAATTACATTGTACTAAATTACTCATGAGGGTGAAGCAGAAGGATGGAGAATTTGAGGTCAGCCTGTGCTAAATAGGAGGATTCAGTCTCAACAAAACAAAACAAATTACATTTTGGATGTCTCAGAGTTTATGCATTTGCCTACTGAAAGATATCTTAGTTGCTCCTAGATTTTAGTAATTATAGACAGCATTGTGGTTATCACCTGTATGCAGGTTTTTGTGCAGACTTCAGATTTTATCTTCTGTAGGTAAAAATCTAGGAGCTATCAGGGCAGTGGTGACTCACGCTTTTAATCCCAGCACTTGAGGCAGAGGCAGGTGTATCTCTTAAGTTCGAGGCCAGCCTGGTCTATAGAATAAGTTCTAGGACAGCCAGGGCTATACAGAGAAACCCTGTGTCTAAAAACAAAAACAACAACAACAAAAATCAACAAAACAAAACCCCAGGAGCACAATTGCTGCAGCATGTGCTAAAAGTATACATGTTTAGTTTTGAAAGAAACTTCCAGTGTCTTCAATAGTGGCTGTACCATTTCACATTCCCACCAACGATGAAGAAGTACCTGGAACTTCATCCTGGCTGGTACTTGGTGCTGTCAATATTCTGGACATTGCTCTTCTAATAAGTATGCAGTAGCATCTCATTGTTGTTTTAATTTGCATTTCCTTGATGGCATATGGTATGAATAGTTTGATCTCTCCCTGGCCCCTCAACTGTCCTGGAACTTGCTATGTAGACCAGGCTGGCCTTGAACTCAGAGATCGCCTGCTTCTGCCTCTCAAGTGCTGGGATAAAAGGCATGGGTTACCAGGGCCCTGCCGCCAGTCTTTTTTGATAAGTTTATATGGTATCTGTGTGTCATCTTTGGTGAGGTATCTGTTAAGGTCTTTGGCTCTTTTTTTTTAAAGATTAATTTTTAATTTTGTGTTATCTGTGTTTGCACATTGAGTGTAGGTACCTGTGGAGGCTTGTGCATTGGATTTCTTAGAGCTGAAGTGATAGCTGGTTGTGGGCTGCCTGGCATGGGTGCTAGGTACTGAACTTGCGACCTCTGCAAGAGCAGTAAGTGCTCTTACCTACTGAACCATCTCCAGCCCTGACCTATTTTTTTTTTTAAAATAGAATTTTTCATTAAATAGATGGGTTTAAAATTTGTTATTATTTTATTAAATGTGTTTGGTGTTTGCTTGCATGTATATCTGGATACCATTTGTGAGCCAAGTGCCTGAGGAGGCTAGAAGGCAGCTTTAGGATCCTCTAGAAATGGAATTAAATCGTTTAGCCACCATGTGGGTGCTGGGAGTTAGTTGAACCTGGGTTCTCTGAAAGAACAGCTGGTGCAGTGCTGTTAACTTGTGAGCTATTTCTCCAGCCCACATTGTTTTTTTTTTTTTTAAATGATCAACTTTGTACTGTTCTCAGACTTGATACATTATGATTTGAAAATATTGTTGGAAGGTAAGCATGATGGTTGGTGCGTGCCTGAATCTCAGAACTTGGAAGGTGGAGTCAGGAAGATTAAGAGTTTGGGGTCAGTAGGCATAGGCAGTTCACGGCTGGTTTGGGCTACATGAGATGATGGAGGGTAAGGGGGTCCAGTTTGTTACAGTTAGATTAGCAATTTTTGTATCTATATTCTGGAATGATACTGGTTAGCATCAGTTTTTCCTCTCTCAGCATTTTTTGATGTTGCTATAAGTATAATGCTAACTTCATAGAATGAGTTAGATTTTTTCACATTCATCTTTTCACCGAGGTTTTTGTAGAAATAAGGTTTTTCCCTTAATTTTGAGTAAAATTCACCTGCCGAACCATTTCAGCTAGGAGTTCCCTTTGTGGATAGTTTTTAATATTTTTTTTGTGTATGTCATGCATGTGTGCTTGCATATGTGTGGGCATGTGTGTGGAGGCCAGAGGTCCCACTTCTTTGTTTGTTTGAGACTGAGTTTCTCTGGACTGGAGCACATTGATCAGTAGGCTGGCTGCCCTTCGAGCCCTAGGGATCCTGCTGTCTCCAGCCTCGGGTTGTAAGTGTGGACCATCATGTTAGGTTTTCTACACGGGTTCTGGGAATGTAACGCAGGTCACATTGTTTGCTTGTGGGGCAAGCACTTTACCAGCTGAACAATCTTGACAGCCCGTGGCTAGTTTTTAAATAATCAGTCATTTTGTTGCATAAACCTAAGAGTATTCAGTTATCTATGTCTCTTTGAGCAAGTTCTGGTAATTTTTATCTTTTAAAACTTTTGTTCTATCTTACTTATCAAATTTATTGGCATAAAGTTTATAATTCTTTGATTTTTCTCTCAGTGTTTTAGAACCTGTAAGTATATTTATTCCTAAGATCTTTTTTTTGACCCTGGTAATTTGTGTCTCTCTTCTGCTCTTGAATAGTGTGATCGTAAGATACCAGTTTCCTGATCTAGAAGAACCAGATCTGGTTTTACTGATTTCTTCTAACATTTTCCTGTTTTCTATTACTAATTTTTGCTCTGCTTTTTATCAAATACCTCTGTTAATTTTGTATTCCGTTAGTTTCTCAGGGTGTCATTTAGTAGAGATTTAAAAATGTTTTTCTTTGTAATAATATTAAATAGTGTAAATGTTGAGTACTATTTTTACTTTGTGTACCATTGAGTTCAGGCTTTCTGTCTGATTTCTTCCTTGACTGCGTTTCTTCCTTGACTGCGTTATTTGGAAGTGTATTGTCTTAATAGCAACGATTTTACTTTTTTGTTTGTTCGTTTGTTTTGTTTTCGAGACAGGGATTCTCTGTGTAGTTTTGGTGCCTGTCCTGGATCTTGCTCTATAGATCAGGCTGGTCTCGAACTCCCAGAGAACCACCTGGCTCTGCCTCCTGAGTGCTGGGACAAAAGGCATGCGCCTTCACAGCCTAGCTACATTTTTGTTTTGTTTTGTTTTGTTTTTTTTTTTTTGAGTAAAAATTATGATCTTTAGAGTAATTTTTTTTTTAATTTATTTTATGAACATTGGTGTTTTGCCTGCATGTATGTCTATGTGAGGGTGCCAGATCCCCTGGAACTGGAGTTACAGACATTTGTGAGCTGCCATGTAGATGCTGGATATTGAATCTAGGTTCTTCAGAAGAGTAGTCAGTGCTCTTAACCACTGAGCCATCTCTCCAGCCCCTGTGGAGTAGTTCTTTGTGTGTGTTTGTGAACGTGTATGTTACAGCTAGAGACTGACTCAAATGTCTTCATTGTTCTTCACCTTTTGTGACAAATAATCTGTCTGTGAATCCCAGGGATCCTTCTGAATCTACCTCCTCAGTGCTGGTACTACAGGTATATGCCATTGTGTGTGGCTTTTTTATATGGGTTCTGTGGGACCAAACTCAGGTTCACATGCTTGCATGGAACACCAACTGAGTTGTCTCTCCAGTCCAGTATTTTCTTTAAAAATGTTTTTTGAATTAAAAATTTATTTGTATGTGTGTTTTGCTTGCATGTGTTTATGTGCCTGCAGAAGCCAGAAGGTGGTGTCTGATTCCCTGGAACTGGAGATGCAGATGGTTGTGAGCCACCATATAGGTGCTGAGAATCAAACCCAGGTTCTCTGCAAGAGCAGCTCTTACCTGCTGAGCTATATTTCCCTCCAGCCTATATTTCCTCTCTCTCTCTCTTTTTAAATTTTACTCCCCCCGCCTCCCAAGGTTTCTCTGTGTAGCTCTGGCTGTCCTAGAACTGGCTCTGTAGGCCAACATGGCCTGGAACTCACAGAGATCCGCCTGCCTCAGCCTCCTGAGTGCTGGGATTAAAGGTGTTTGCTACCACCACCTGGCTTTTATTTCCTCTTTAAAAAATAGAGGACAGAAAGGTCTAGGGCTTTGGGAATAATAATTGATTGCTTGTGTGCTACTGAAATGCTACTTTTCAGTTTTCTGAAAGTCTGTATGTCTGCTTTTTAAATATTTTACTTTGGAAATAACTATATGAGTAGGTGAGTGATTTAAATTGTACTCTGTAGCTAGAATTTTCCTGGCTGGCCCACAGTCAGGACAAATCTCTGTCACCCGCCAGTCCTGCAGCCTCTCAGACCCAACCAAGTAAACACAGAGATTTATATTGGTTACAAACTGTATGACCGTGGCAGGCTTCTTGCTAACTGTTCTTATATCTTAAATTAATCCATTTCCATTAATCTATACCTTGCCACATGGCTCGTGGCTTACCAGCATCTTCACATGCTGTTTGTCATCATGGTGGCTGGCAGTGTCTCTGACTCAGCCTTCCACTTCCCAGCTTTATTCTCCTTCTTGTCCAGCCTATACTTCCTGCCTAGCCACTGGCCAATCAGTGATTTATTTATTGACCAATCAGCAATACACTTGACATACAGACCATCCCACAGCAGTACTCTGTAGCCACTCTTTTTTTTTCTATCACCAAGCTGTATTTTAACCCTGTAATCACTCTTCTTTTTTTTTTTTTTTTTTTTTTTTTTGGTTTTTCGAGACAAGGTTTCTCTGTGTAGCTTTGCGCCTTTCCTGGAACTCACTTGGTAGTCCAGGCTGGCCTCGAACTCACAGAGATCCACCTGCTCTGCCTCCCGAGTGCTGGAATTAAAGGTGTGGGCCACCACTGCCCAGCGTAATCACTCTTCTTAAGTTACAATGGCCCCATGCATGCTAGGCAGGCACTATACCACTGAGCTACACCTCTAACCCCATTTTAACCATTTTTATGTGTACCTGTCAGTGGCATCTAGTAAATTTGCATTGCTGTACATTCATTACTATTATCTTGTTCCTCATCACAAACTGAAATTCTATACCCATTCAACAGTAATTCTTTATGGTCTCGCTGTCCCTTGATAACTGCCATTCTCCATTCTGTTTCTATGCATTTGACTACTTAGGTACCTCATGTAAGTGGAATCATGAATGACATCTTCAAAGTGCATCCTCATTGTACTGTGTCAAACGTTTTTTGTTAAAGACTGAGTACTCAGGGCTGGAGAGATGGCTCAAAGGTTAAGAGGCCTGGCTGCTCTTCCAGAGGTCCTGAGTTCAATTCCCAGCAATCATGTGGTGGCTCACAACCATCTGTAATGAGATCTGGTGCCCTCTTCTGGTGTGCAGGCATACATGCCAGAACTCTGCATACATAATAAAGTAAATCTTAAAAAAAAAAAAAGAAAAAGAAAAAGAAAAAAAAAAAGACTGCCTGGCGGTGGTGGTGCACACCTTTAATCCCAGCACTTGGGAGGCAGAGCCAGTCAGATCTCTGTGAGTTTGAGGGCAGCCTGGGCTACAGAGCGAGATCCAGGACAGGCACCAAAACTACACAGAGAAATCCTGTCTTGAAAAAAACCGAGGTGGGGGGGAAAGACTAAGTACTCATTGTGGGTGTATACTACATCTTATCTTTTCCAGTGGTTGTGGGTATTTGGTTTCTGTGCACTTTGGTTACTGTAAATCATGCTGCTGTGAGGATGTGCAAATACCTGACTGAGTCTCTGTTTTCAGTTCTTTTGGACTTGTATCCAGAGTGGGATTGTTGGGTAATGGTAATTGTAATTTTATTTTTGGAGGAGGTATCACACTGTTTTCCCTACTGTTTCCACTTCTCCCAACAGTGTATAACACTACTGATCGTCTTGCTTCACCACCCAACTGTTTATATGTTTTCTTCTTTTTTTTTTTTTTTTTAAGATTTATTTATTTATTTATTTATTATGTATATAGTGTTTTGCCTATATACATAATACAGAAGAGGGCACCAGATCTCATTACAGATGGTTGTGAGCTACCATGTAGTTGCTGGGAATTGAACTCAGGACCTCTGGAAGAGCAGCCAGTGCTCTCAACCCCTGAGCCATCTCTCCAGCTCCTGTTTATATATTTTCAAAAAATGTTGTTACATTGTGTGGTTGTGTGGGGACATATACCATGGAGCACATGTAGAGGTCAGAAGTGGGTTCTAGAACAGCAGTTCTCAACCTGTGGTTCATAACCCCTTGGAGGGTCACTTATCATATATCCTGCTTACTAAATATTTACATTATGATTCATAACAGTAGAAAAATTAGTTATGAAGTAGCAATGAAATAATTTTATGGTTGGAGGTCATCACAACATGAGGAACTGTATTAAAGGGGTCTCAGCATTAGGAAGGTTGAGAACCTCTACTCTAGGTACTTTCCCTATCCTGCTCTCTCCTGACTTCCCCAACCTCTGGTAACTGCTGTTCTTCTCTCAACTTCATATAAGTGAGATCATACAGGATTTGCCTTTTTTTATTTCTGGCTTTTTAAACATATGTCCTGTGAGTTCTATTCATGTTGTCACAAGTGATAGAATTCCATCCTTTTTTATGGCCAGCTACTTTATTGTGTATACTCAACATTTTTGTCATTCATCTGTTGGTGGAAACAGGTTGATTCCATTTCTTGGCTGTTGTAAATAGAGCTGTAATAAAAATGGAATTGCAGCTGCTTCTTCAGCATGCTGATTTGAAGAAGTTTTTAATTTTAGTGAAGTCCAGTTTTTTTCTTCCTCATGGATTATGAATTTGTTATATGTTACAATTCATTGCCAAATCCAAGCTTGTAGTTCTGGTTTCTGTTTTGTATTGAAGCACCACCCCGCTTCCTCCATGTGTACACTAAACCTTGCACATGCTGGGTACTGCTGATTATAACTCCAGCCCGTGAACTACAGTACTTTCTACATTCATTCCTGGGAAAAGTCATTGAGATGGCCCCATTTCTGTCATTTATGGCATGTGGTCTGCAGATACCCTGTGCAAATTTTCTTTCTAAAAATTTTAATTACATTTTATATTTATTTTTTTTGAGACATAGTCTCACTATACTCTGGATAACCTGGAAATTAACTGTGTAGACCAGGCTGGCCTTTTAATTCAGATCCTCCTGCCTCTGTCTTTTGAGTGCTGGGGTTAAATGCCTGGTTTACAAATTTCCTTTTTATTAGAATATGCTCACTTCCCCACATGCTTCTTTCGCTATTTCCTCATTTTTGTTTCAGACTGAATGAAGTCTTGAGTTTGCATGTCCTCACTTGGTTCTCTTTGTTGCCTCCTCTACTGCTCTACAGCTGTCAGCTTTTTTCCTGTGTTCTGTTTTTGCTCTTTCTTTACAGCCGGACTGGTTTCTGATATTTGCCTTTCCTTCTGCTTCACATAGCCTGTTTCAGTTCAGAGAAGTATTTTATATTGTGTGTCTGTTCATTCTTAGAAAACAGGGATTATTCATTAAGAAAAAACTTGAAGTGCTTACTACTGCCTAATGATTATAAATGTATAACTTTGAAAGCTAGTTGGTGGATTTTTATTGTTGTGCTCATTAAATTTGATTTTATTTATTAGGTGCCTGTTTAGGGATTTTTATTCTTATTTTTTTCCCTTTTGTGGTGCTAAGGTATGTACTAGGCAAGCAAGCATGCTACCAACTAAGCTACATCTCCAGTTATTGTTGTTTTTAAAGAAATATTGATTTTACTCTTTGACAATTTTGTATATGCATGTATTTCTGGTCATACTTATCCTCCACTTTTTTATCCCCATACCACCTCCACTAACTCCTCATCTCCAGTTATTTTATTCTTTTTTGTTTTGGGGCCTCATACATGTTAGAGAGTGCTCTACCACTGAGCTATGGCGTCATTTTTTTTATTATTAATTGTAAGCAATATTAAAAAAAATCTATGTGAACATAGTGCCAAGAATTAGTGAGTTAGCTGTAATATTTTTATATTGCTTAATATTTACAAGTTTGAGGCATATTATCATTTTATGTTCTAAGTACTAGAGTATTGGAATTACTGCATGTGATGTGCATACCTAGATTAGTCTTAAATTATAAACCTTTAATTATGGATGTCCTTACTTAAGTTTTTGTTTCTCTTTAAGATTTTATTTTCTTGTTTATTTTGTTTTGGATATATCTAGTAAGATGTAGTTGGTTAGAGCAGATGTCCTGGGGGAGGAAGATAACATTTGCTGAGCTGTATAATTTGTGGTAGGCTTCTTAGTAATTTACATGAGAAAGACAATTAAAAAACATAACAGATGGGAAAAAGAGGTTATCAGATGATAAAGTACTGTGATAGAAAATTCCAAGTCTGAGTTGAGGGTAGAGCAGTAGTAGATGTGATAGGGCTCATCAAATGGCTCAGTTGGGAAAACTTGAGTTTGGTCCACAGAACTCACATAAAAAGCCAGGCATAATGGCACGTGATTGTAATCCCAGCCCTGGGGAGATGGAGACCTGGTACATCCTTGGGGCTTGCTGGTCAGCCAGCCTGGACTAAGTGGTGCATTCCAACCAGTGAGAGTTCCTGTCTCAAAAAACAGAAAGAACTCCAACAAAACAAAGCCTGGTATGGTGGCTCACATATTTAATCCTAGGCAGAGGTAGGAGGATCTCTGTGAGTTTGAGGCCAGCCTGATCTATATAGCCAGTTCCAAGACAGTCAGAGCTACTTAGTAAGACTCTGTCTTAAAACAAAACAAACAAAACCCAAATTAAAACAAAAATAAAAATAAAAAATAGCAAGGTGGATGGCACCTGAGAATACCTGAGGTTGGTATGGCAAGGTGGATCACACACACACACACACACACACACACACACACACACACACACAGCTTCTCACCCCCCCATATACATACAGAAGATGTAAGTAGGTGCTTATGTGTGTGTCTGTGTTTGCTGAAACATAAGGAAGAAGTGCTTGCAACAAGGAAGGAAGACTGGCAAGAGACCTGAAAGTCTCATGTGGACATTTAAAAAATTGCTGAGAAAAGCAGGGGGTGTTCGAGCAGTAGAGATGCAAAAACTGAATGTTCTGGTGATTGGGTGCTTAGCAATTTGTGTTTGGGATGAACACAGACAGAGGCATGTGGTAATAAGTACTGAATAGATTTTATTTCAGGAGTGTTCTGGTGAGAGAGTTCTCTAGTTAAATAAGCAAAAGCCTGTCTAAAGTTATCAGAATAAACAGCTTTTGACCTAATCTAAGGAGAAGAGGAAGAAATAAATCCAAATCAAAGTAAGCTTTCATTTTAATATAGCTTGTTCTTACACAAAATAGAATAAATGATTCACACAGTTGTATATAATTCTCACATAAATCTGTTTTTAGAGCTATCCCATGAATACCTCAATCTTTCAATAGTTTATAATAAGACTTTTCTTTCATTTTATCGGATTTTCTTGAAATTGTTTATAGTGTATAATCTTCTATGTAGCTTTTTAGATGTTTATGACTTTAACAACTTTCTTAGGGCTTTCCAGTTCCATTCCCTACCTCTTACCTCTGTTTAGACTAATAATCTATGTGTAGCTTCTATTCCCTGTTTCCATTGTGTTGTCTTGCTCATTTCATTCACTTCATCCTCCTTGATAGGAGAATACCTTTCTATATAGATTATGTCATTTAACTGCCACATTTGCCTTGCCTTTTCACATCTTACTGCCTTTATCTAAAGCTGTAGATTGAATGTTTCATGTTGAACTAGTGACATTGACTCCCTTGTATAATCCTTCTCTTTCTGTTTGTGCGTACTTGTCTTTGTAGTTACTAGGGTGGATCATAAGGCCTGGCAGTAGAGGGAACATGGCTTGGCCTGTAATCCACTGCTGTTCTCCAGTGCTACAACCTCTCTATACTAGCATGAAGCAATCACTGTCTGAGCAGTCTTGATGTTTCTAAGCTACAGTAGCCTTGTGAAAAGTAGCTGCATTTTCCTATTTATCTCTGTGTCTTCAAAGGTACTTTTTATTTTCTGTTTCCCTGGGCGGGGGATCCTAAGTCACCCCAGAATAAAGTACAGTATGTTTCATTTAACAGTAGAATTGTGAGAATCTGTCATTGGCTGATTCCTTCATTGTTGGACCATCAGTGTGTTTACACAGACTGGACAGTCACTTACTTCATGTGCCTTATTGATGCAGTCAGTGGGTGATGTAGTAAACACACAGTGTTTGATGGTGCTGCCAGCATTACATGGCCAGACTGTTGTAGGAACTTTTTAAAAAACAAGTATATGTATTAGATCATAGTTTCTAAAATATCAATAAAATACAGTATAGAAATACAACTACAACAGTCATTTATTATCATCAAGTGCTATGTTCTGCATTTAATTGTTTATATTATGCCTTTTATACTCCTGCACCTTGGGAGTTGTGTGTACATCAGTATTACTACAAACATGACTAATGTGTTACACTAGGATGTTAGGATGCCATGACAACAATTTTCAGCTTTATCGACAACTTAGGGACCACTGTTGTATTTATTGTCTGCCTCTGTTTTTTTGTACTGCACATGTATATGATTCAGTATGAACTTTCTGGGCTTTATTTTGTTTTTTCCAGACAGGGTTTCTCTATGTAGTCCTGGCTATCCTGAACTCACTCTGTAGACCAGGCTGGCCTCGCACTCAAGATATATGCCTGCCTCTGCCTCCCAAGTACTGGGATTAAAGGTGTGCACACCACCCAGCTGTTTTTTTTTTTAAATGATGTGTGTGTGTGTGTGTGTGTGTGTGTGTGTCTTACATCTCTCTGTATGTGTGTGGGGGGTGGCATGATGGAAACCAGAAGAGTTCATTGGATTCCCTGGACTTGGAGTTCCGTATAGCTGTGAGTGTGGGTGCTAGGATCTGAACTCAGGTCCTCTGGAAGAGCAGCAGGTGCTCTTAATTGCTGAGCCATCTCTGCTGCCCTCAGGGTGGACTTTTGAAAACTTGTGAAAAATGTATGTGGGATTAAAACACAGAGTGACCAATGTCCAGTCATGTATGAAAGCAGAGATGAACATTTCAAAGGTTGGAAGCTCTCTTTACTGTGATGAGCAGATGCGACAGGATAGGGGTGGTATAGAGATAGGAAGTAGATTTTGGATGTGGTAAATTTTAGGTACTTCTAACCAAACAGTTTTACTTATAGAAATGTCTGATCTTGAGGAGTCTCTTCCCTTTTTTAGTTTTCATGACACTGACTCTTTGAAGAGTTTAGTTCTGTTGTCTAATGGAATACTTTGCCTTCTGGATTTGTGTGTAACCATTGCATGAGGTGAAACACAGTACAGGTGACAGTCTGCACTTTAAATGTGTCTTATTTAGGTATTCACTGTTGATTGATAGATTTGATCGTTTGGTTTAAAACTCTTGATTGAAAAGAAGCATTATGATGTCTATTTCCCTTTTTGTAAAAAGTAATCTGTGGTGAAAAATGTGTTAACTTTAAACACATATTATTATCTATTCCCACTGAATACCATGAACTTGGAGAAACAATTATCTTAGCAATTTTACCAAATTTGTTTATCATAAATCAAAAATTTAAAAAAAATTGCTGTTTGTCAGAATAAAGTAAGGGATGCTGAAATAGCAATAGCAACAAGCGAAGGTAGTGGCCACACCAATCTCAGTGGCCCGAGTGGTTTTGTTGGAGCATGGCACTGAGAAATCATATAATATTCCCTTATGTTCCTATCACTATCATAAAATTTATGCTTCAGAATTATACACAACATTATGTTCCTTTAAGGAATCTTAGTTAGAGATAATAAACAATTTTATTTATTTTTATAGGTTTAAATGAAACACCAGATGTTTACAGCCTTCTAAGGTAAGTTTAATTTTTTTTTTAAACAGTGTTACTGTATTTATTAACTCAAGTAGCTTGTCTAGAAATAAATCGCAGGTGCTGAAATTGTGTTGGTAATCAGTTTACTTACCACCTCAGCTTATTGGCTTTATCTTAGAGATGATAAACAACCTTAGGAGAATGGTTGTTTCTACATACAGTGTACAGTAACACTTGCATCTGTGTTCAAGCTGTGACCCATCACTTGGGAACAGGCATGGAATTTCCCATTGGGCCATATCAGTGTGCAAAAAGTTTCAAATTTTTTAAATTTTGGGTCAGTGACACTGTACTGTAAATGGGTGGTTTTTAAACAGTGACGTTAATCTCTGCAGTGGGGAGGCTGAAGCAGGCAGACGAGGCCTGCCTGGGCTACATGATGAGAACCTTTATCCAAACGTTTCCAAGTATCGGTATTGGCAGTGTGCTTGTCCTCTACGGACTTTAGAGAAGATCCTGCTTTGCTTCATCACAGCGTCTTGTGCTTGCTGGGAATCCTTGATGCTCTGCCACTTTCTGCCTTTGTCTTCTTTTTGACGCTTCTGTTTTGTTTCTCTCTGTCCTTCTTTCTTTGCTTCTTTCCTTCCTCCCTTCCTTCCTCTTTTCTTTCCTTTTTTTTTTTTTTTTTAAGACAGGTCTCTCATAAATCCAGGCTGACCACAAACTTTCTGTGTAGCCTAGGATGTGAATAAAGATGAGGACATGACCACTTCTAGATATGGTTGAGGAGAAGGATTTTTATTGTGGATATGAGGGAGAGACATCTGGAAGGGTCCACACTGAACTGGGCCATGAGAGAAGCGGGGGGCAAGAGAGCAAGAGAAGAGAGGGCAAGCAGACCAAGAGAGAAGAACAGGAGGTCGAGGGGTCAAAGTGGCAGGTTTATACAGGAATGAGAAGCTGGAGGAAGGGAAGTGAAGCCTAACCCCTGGGCTAGAGGAGTTTAGGGTGGTAGGGGCGGGGTGAGAAGTTCTGGGAAGAGCCACAGGTACTGAGCAGAGTCCAGGCCTTCATGCATGCTATTCAAGCACACTACCAACTCAACTACCTCTTCCTCTCCCATCTCTGTTTCTAAATGTCTCCTTCCTTTTTAAAGATGTGGGAAGAGGCACAGCTGGAGGGTTGGGCAAAGGCTTATCTGGTAAAATGCTTACTACACAAGTCTGAGGACTAAAGTTCAGATCCCTAGCTCATAGGCGGTGCTGGATGGGTGTGGCAGCCTGCCTATAATTCCATCACATAGCAGGTGTAGACCGAATCCTCAGAGCTAGCTAGCCAGCCAAACTATCCAAACCTCTAGGTTTAGCAAGATACCCTGGAGAGTAATAGAGGGAAATACTTGGAGCCTCCACATGGACATGCACACACGTGTGCTCAAACACACACACACACACACACACACACACACACACACACACACACACATATATGAGAACACACACACACACACACACACACACACACACACACACACACACCATATAGTAATATAACAAAAAGATAGTGACACAGGGACTTTAGGACATTCTAATCAAATATGACTGTCTTAGGGTTTTTATTGCGGTGAAGAGACACCTTGACCATGGCAACTCTTACTTTTTTTTTTTAAAGATTTTATTTTTTTATTATGTATACAGTATATATGACAGCAGGCCAGAAGAGGGCACCAGATCTCATTACAGATGGTTGTGAGCCACCATGTGGTTGCTGGGAATTGAACTCAGGACCTCTGGAAGAGCAGTCAGTGCTCTTAACCTCTGAGCCATCTCTCCAGCCCCCATGGCAACTCTTATAAAGGAAACCATTTTATTGGGATTGGCTAACATTTTAGAGATTTAGTTCATTATCATGATGGGAAGCATGGTGGCCCACAAGCAGACGTGGTGCTGGAAAAGTAGCTGAGAGTTCTTCATCTGGATGGGCAGGCAGCAGGAAGAGAGAGTGAGCTACTGGACCTGGCTTGAGCATCTGAAAAGTCAAAGCCTACCCTCAGTGACACATTTTCTCCATTAAGGCCATATCTACTCCAGCAAGGCCATATATCCTAATTCTTTCAAATAATGACATTCCCTATGTGCCTATATAGGGGCCATTTTCATTCAAACCACCACAGTGATCTTGTCTTACCTTTCATCTGCAAAGATCCTATTTCCAGATTAGATCACCTTTAGAAGTCCTGGGGTGAGGACTTGGCAGTCCCATCTGTGGGACACGGTTTATACCAGTGTAGCAGTGTTTACTCTTCCTCTTGGATCCTAAATAACCGAAGAACTAGAATGAGAGTGTCGTAAATGTAGGATGAGACATATGCTTTTAGACATGTTTACTTTATAGCGCTTGAGCTTTGAAGGTAATCATCTTTAAATGGTATGTACAATGTTTATAAATATCAAATCTAGATTATGTTAATTTTTTTCTTTACTCTCTTTCTCCATTTGAAGTGTTATATTAATGCAGCAAGGCACAAGGCATAATGTGGCATACCATCAGTTTTGAGAGTGAGTTTTACTGAGTAAAAATGGCTGAGAGAAGTGGGAAGAGTGCTGCAGGACAAGTGTATATTGAGGTGGAATATGATTATGAGTATGAAGCCAAGGACAGGAAGATTGTCATCAGACAAGGGGAGCGGTACCTCTTAGTGAAGAAGACCAACGATGACTGGTGGCAGGTCAGGCTGGACGAGAATTCCAAAGCGTTTTATGTGCCAGCGCAGTATGTCAAGGAGGTCACCCGCAAAGCGCTGATGCCACCTGTGAAGCAGGCAGCTGGATTGCCAAATAACTCTATGAAGCCGATACAGAGTCTGCATCTCCAGAGATCGACAGAAAATGTGAACAAAATGCCTGAGCTTTCAAGTTTTGGAAAGCCACCGTCATCTGTTCAAGGAACAGGTCTTATTCGTGATGCCAATCAGAATTTTGGATCCAATTATAATTCAGGCCAGACTCTCAATCTAAGCCTGGACCTGACCCATAATAACGGAAAATTTAACAGTGACTCACATTCTCCCAAAGTTTCCAGCCAGAATAGGACACGCTTATTTGGTCACTTTCCCGGGCCAGAGTTCTTGGACGTAGAGAAGACTAGCTTTTCTCAGGAGCAGTCTTGTGACTCAGCTGGAGAAGGCTCTGAAAGAACACACCAGGATTCCGAGTCTGGAGACGAGCTTAGCAGCAGCTCTACTGAGCAGATGAGGGTAAGAGAGAAGTCGAGTGAAATGCGAGCTCGCTTCAATAAAAATGGCACTTTAATTAAAACCATAGTGTTAAGAGTTGGATGTTTGGCTTTATATGTTGAGAACACACGAATTCTATCCTGATTTAAATAGAGAAAAAAATGTGAAATAGTTTGTGACATTCTCAGAGGGTTCCTCTGTGGTATTCCTAGTTCTTACATTTCTGTGGGCTAGAGCTACTTTGAGCATGAGAGTATTTTTCTCCCTACTGATGTGCATTGCATTAGGCAGGAAGCTCTCCCTTTAATGGTGGGTGATGCTTATTTTGGTAGAGAATGTGTTCTGTTTTCTGGTTGTACTCACTTTAATTTGTTTCTAGCAAGTGCTCAGGTGTAATGCATGGCTGTATGAGCAAAGGTACCACTGGCATGTAGGTGGCTGACTTCTTCATCGAGACTTGCTACCCTGTAATACCAAGCAGCATAGAGTGGATAACCCTCTTTCCGGTCATTTGCTTGTGTCTTAGCTGTTTCCCCTTGATGGCACTCAATACTGGCTGGGAAAGAAATGTGTTCCTAGTTTGGTTTGTACTTTCTCCCCTACCTGGCTTTCTTTTCAGATTGTGTATGCTGGTTTATTTTTCAAATGAAGTCATTTTAAAAGCTCATGTATGAAATTGAAACCTCATGTATTTTGGCAATTCTAATTTTTTAAGTAAATTTTTTTATTTCTGGTTTAAAATAAATTTAAATGTAACTTTTTGGTCTGAAGTTGTGCTGCCTTCTGGGTTGTTTCTTTGTTTGAGAGTGAAGAGAACCTTCCTCTAACTCCTTTTCCCTTTTTTTTTTTTTTTTTTTTTTTTTGGTGCTGGGAACTTAACTCTAGGTCTTGGGCTTAATAGGTAAGCACTCTGCTGCTGAGCTAACCTCTTCTAACCCTTGTAATAAAATTATTCAGGGTCAAGTCAGTTAATAATTAGGCTGCTCTTAGATATGGTCCAGTTGTACAAGTTGTAACGCTGTTTAGAGCATTTTTGAGTGGATATAGGGAATGAGAGACTTCTGTAGAGAAACTTCCAGTGTCTGAGATCAAGGCATGAAGTAGCGCCACCGCCGTCGTCGTCATCATCATCATCGTCTTCCATGGGCTCTTCAGTGTTAGTGTGATACTCTGATGTAGACTATATAGTGTTTGCGGGGGCTGAATGTGGTGGCACGCCTTTCATCCTAGCACTCACGAGGCCAGGCAGATCTCTGAGTTGAAGCCAGGATGTCTGTATAGCAAGTTCCATACCGGACAGAACTACATAGTGAGACCTTGTCTTTAAAATACATGTATATGTTTGCATATACATGCATATATATGGAGAGAGAGATTTCTGAAATTTTTGTGTGCATTGTTCTTTATGGAGCCTGGAGGGCTAGGGAAAGATGTGTTTTCTATTCCATCCAGTCCCAATCACTGTTTCACAGCTAAAGTTGTACTTTATGTTTGTGTTCACAAACAACCCTATGTTCTTTTGGTTGTGATAGTCTTCAGTCCCCTGCACTGGAAGTTGGTGGCTCCTGTTCTTCTGTGCCGCAGCACTGTTTGAGAGTCTTAGGAGGAGTTCTTTGGCAGGCTCTTAACTCACCATGGCAATGGTCTCAAATCTTTTGCATTTTCTTCTTTTCGCTGAATCACTTGTACTTTGCTCTGCTCTTATCAGATCACTTTGCCTTATATTTCACAGCAAAAAATAAATCCCCAAACAACACACAAAAAAGCCGTGGTATAGAAATAGGGAGCACATTTGCGCAGTAGTCAATAATGCTGACTTTCGAACTGTGGACTGGTGGCTGTGGAGCCCCCATGGGACTGGACTAGGCCCTCAGGATACGGAAGACGGTTGTTTGGCTCGAACTGTTTGGGGGACACGTAGACAGGGGGATCGGGATCCGTCCCTGGTGCATGGGCAGGCTTTTGGGAATCTGGTGCCTGTGGTGTGATGCCTTGCTCAGCCTTGGTGCAGTGGGAAAGGGCTTGGACCTGCCTAGGCTCAGTAAGCTGGTCTCCTATGGGAGACCTCGATTTGGGGGATGTGGGGATGTGGGATGGCTTGGGAAAGAGGGCTGGGAGGTGGGAGGAGGGGGGGTCTGTGGATAGCATGAGGAGTGAGTAGAAAATTTCTTAATAAAGAAAAATAAAATAAAATAAAAAATAATGCTGGCTTTCATTTTTAATCTGATTTTAGCATTTTCCAGCTGTGTGATAATTAGGGGAAATTTACTCATTTTGTAATGCTGTGGGTGAACCCTGGGCCTTGGTGCATGCTAGGCAAACACTCTACCACCGAGCTCATCCCAAATCTAAGGAAATTTCATTGATTTTATGTGTGAGTGTTTTGCCTGCCTGCATGAATGTGCACCATGTGTGTGCCTGGTGCCTGCAGAGGTCAGAAGAGACAGTGGCAGATTGCCTGGAACTGGAGTTAGGTATGGGTGTGAGCTACCGTGTGTGCACTGGGAACCAAACCCTGGGTCCCCTGCAAGAGCTCATAATTCACCTCTCTGGCTCTGGCCCTGGCCCTGAGGGGAAATTTCCTTAACCTGTGTTAAGGAATAGTCACAGGGATGTTGAGGCACATAATAAGGGCATTGGGTATCTGTTGCTGCTTTTAATTAACTACCAAGTTTATCAGCTTAAAACAGTACATCAGTTGAAGTTTAGGGTCTTTTAAAGTTGTAATCTTAGGCAAACTAAGCTAAGATGAGGGATTACTTGTAATGGTGCCTTGCTTACAGTGTTGCTAGCTAAGCCTCCTCACAGCTGTTTGAATATAGCAAGTAGTGAGAGCATGGTAGAAGCTCCACCATCTTCAGTTCCTGATCTTGGAAATCCCACTGCTGTATCCTGTTGATGATGTAGCTCATTCCTCTTTTCTGTTGGAGACTGCACAGGAGTATGAGTGACAGGTTTTGAGGATTAGTGAAGGAACACCTTGATGGTTGTCTGTGAACAGATACTCAGTAAAACACACTTGCCACGAAGATTGCCATTTCTACTGTTATTTTTACCATCAAATCTATACGTACATCTGTGTTGGCAGTTGCCTTTCTCTTGATACAGTGCAAACATTTCTTGTTCTGTTAAAGTGTACTTTCTTCATATTTGCTCTTTTTACTTTTCTCCTAGCTTCTGCAAATAGGGTGTTAAGTTCATGGCTTCAGACTCACTGTCAAGTCTTTTCTATTAGTGATATATATATATATGGTGTGTGTGTATATTATATATATGGATGTGTATATATATTATATATATGGGCGTGTATAATATATATTTGTGTGTGTGTGTGTGTGTGTGTGTGTGTGTGTGTGTGACCCACATGCAAGTCAGAGGACAACCCCAGGTGTTTTGCCTTCCACCTTGTTTTTGAGCCATGGCCTCTTTGTTTGCCACTGCGCTGTGTATTCAAGGCTAGCTGACCTGTGAACGTCTGAGGAGTTCTCTTGTCTCTGCCTCCCATCTTGCCAAAGAGTGTGCTGGCATAATAGATGCTGCTACAGCATCCAGCTTTTTGTTTGTTTCTTTTTTTCCAGACAGGGTTTCTCTGTGTAGTCCTGGCTGTCCTGAAACTCACTCTGTAGACGAGGCTGGCTTCGAACTCACAGAGCTCGATCTGCCTCTGCCTCCCAAGTGCTGGGATTAAATGAGTGCACCACCACTTTGAGTGCATCCAGCTTTTTACGTGGGTTCAAAGGATTCAAACTCCAGTCATCAGGCACTCTGGTAGTCAGCATTTTTACCTGCTGAGCCATCTTCCCTAGAATTTAGATTTGCTTGTATTTTCCCCATTTAGTAAAAGTGTGTAAATCTGCTTTTCCTGTGTTGCGTCATTACTCCTTCCTTTACCAACTGAGCCATCTCCCCAGTCCCCTCACCACCTCCCGTTTAAAAGGGAATTTGAGAGTTCTTAATAATCTGGAATACTAGTCATCTGTCATAAATAGATGGCTTGCAAATATTTTATCCTGTTGTGTAACTTTTCTTTTTATCCTTTTGGTTGACTCTTTCCCAGAACCAGTGTTTCATTTCCATGAACTCCAATTTATCAATTCCTTATGTGGATTGCTTTGTCAAGTCTGGGAGCTCATAGCATAGCAATTTTAGGTATATTTGAAGAAACAGAATCACTAGGGTGTGTGTGTGTGTGTGTGTGTGTGTGTGTGTGTGTGTATTAAAGTACACACATACGCAAGGTGGGGGTGTATTTTAAGCACTTGGTTGCATAAGCATGCAGACTTGCAAATTCAGAATCCATGGATTTCCTGGCAGGCTGATGCTCCAGGAAAACAGTGTTGTTCTGGTACTTTTGTTGTTGTATCCAAGAATCCATCGCCATATCTGAGGTTGTGAAGATTTATTCTGTGCCTTCTGACAGTTTTATAGTTTAAGATTTTAATCTTTTTGAGTTACTTTTTAAATAAAGTGTGAAATGAGTGTCTAACACATCCCTTGTCCCCCAAACAGAGTTTCTTTGTATAGCCCTGGCTGTCCTGGAACTTGTTTTGTAGACCAGGCTAGCCTCAAACTTGGAAATCTGCTTGCCTCTGCCTCCCAAGAGCTGGGATTAAGGGTGTACATCATCATGTCTGCCCTCCAATTAATTTCCTTTTAAAGGTGACTGTCTAGTCCTTCTAGTGCAGTTTGTTTCATCTGCTTCATCAGGTAGCTTAGCACTCCTTGTTGAAAATCAGTTGACCGCAGACACAGTGGCTTGTTTCAGGATGTTTAGTGCCTGCCTGTTAATTTATTCACTTACACCTGTAGGGACAGTCTTGAGTGCTCTTGTTTTGTAGTATTTTCAAACTGTGAAGTGTTAGCCTTCTTCCTTTTTTTTTTTTTCCCTAAGAGTTGCATCTTTTCTGGTTCCTTTAACTTCCGTGTCAGTATTAGAATTAGCTTGTCAGTTCCTAGAAATAAACTAGCTGAGATCTTGGTAGGGATTGTCTTTGAGGCTGTACAACAATTTGTAGTATCCATTTCTGTTCCTCTTACTCCCCTCAGGCTGAAATCTTCAGATTTATTGGCTCAAGGAAAAGTTATGGCCTGGAGGGTGGTTGAATAGGTAAGAATGCATATTGCTCTTGCAGAGGATCTGAGTTCAGTTCCCAGAATGATATCAGGTGGCTCACACTTACTTGCATCTCCAGCTTCCGGGGATATGACAGCTCTGGCCTCCATCGGCGCCTGTACACACATGCACATACCTACACACAGATACACATATACATAATTAAGATGAAATTTAAAAAGAAAGTATTTATGCTTCATGTTGATATATAATTTTCTAGGTACAGAAATCTTTTTTTTTTTTTTGTTTAGTTTTGTTATTTTTTTTCAAACTTTTCTCTCTTTTTTAGCATGGTTTCTGGAGAGAAGTATAATTCTTGTCTTTGTTCTTTTATAAAGATTTTTTTTTTCTCTGCTATCCTTCAAGATTTCCTTTCATTTTGGATTTTGTAGCTTGAATATGATATGCTTATGTGTAGGTTTTTTGGTTCTCATCCTATTTCCAGTTTGGAAAACTTGGATTGGGATATCGTCAAACAGATTCTACTCCCAGCCATGTCCAGTCTGCTGTTCATACCATCAAATCACCTTGTATTTATGTTACAGTTTTTTAACTTCTTGCTTGCATTTTGATTCTTTGGTGGGATTTTAAAAAATCTGTTCCTATGACTCATCTGTCTTTGCATATTGTCCACTTTTTCCTTGATAACATTAAACATATTAACAGTATCTTAAGTTCTCTGTCTTGGTAATTCTAGCATCTTTACTGCATCCAAGTTTGATTGTGTTACTTGCTTTCCTTAATGTGTTTTGTTACCTTTCAGCATGCCTTGCAATTTTTGGTTGAAAGTCAGATATATATCAAGTAATAGTAACTGAATTAAATAGGCCTGAGTGTGAGGTGTTAGGCTAATTTGGCCAGAAATTGGTCTGTGGTTAATGTTTGTTGTAGTTGTATATACTAGATTCTTGAAATTCAAGTATCTGTGAGTTTGGCTCAGTTGCTTTGGGGATTTTTGAGGTTTTTTTTTTTTTTTTAAACAGTCTCAATGTAGCCCACACTGGCCTCAAACTTGCACGACTGACCTATAACTTCCTCCTGCTTCCCTCTCCCAAATGGTAGGATGACAAGTGTGTGGCACTGTGCTAGTCTCTTCTAAGAGCTTAGGTACTTACTTCTTGAAGTCTCTCTCTGTGGTCCACTGGAGCCCACAGTGGGGAGGTGTTGCAGTATTCTGTAATCCCGTGGTTAGTCTCAGGCTTTCACTGTTTGCTATTGGGCTGTGAATTTCTGTCTCTTAGTTTTCCCTTTTCCCTTAGGGAAGACCAGAGCCTCTTCTGAGGGCTTTGGAGTATGGGGACCATTTTCTCCAGACTGGATAAACTCTGCTGAAGTTTTTTTTTTCCCCTCAGACAGCCCATCTGTATTAGCAGGACTCCCTGGACTTAGATCACTGGGTTACCTTTTCTCCTCTTATCAGAGCCATGAAAATGTTTTTGTTAAAACTTTACTGAAGGAACCTGGTGGTGGCTTTGGAACTAAACCCCACCAAAGTCCAGGGTCTCTCAGAGAAGCTAGTCCCTCTAGTTTGTCCATTAATTCATCATGCTTCTATTAGGGTTCCAACAAGTTTATAACTCTAGTAGTTTCTGTTTAGCTGCATCTCCTCTGCATCTCTGGATTTACCCTTCCAAATGTTGGGGCAGTAGTTTGCCATGAGAGGTTGTCTGATGGATGCCAGAAATCATGAATTGTTTGATTTTTGGTTTTGTCTTGATGTTAAGGGAGTGATGACTTTGATATTTTTGCAAGTTAGGACTAAAATTGGAAGTCGATAGGATTATGAGTTTAAAAAAAAATTAAAATGAATATGTGTGTTGAGTGAGGGTGTGCATGTGAAGGTCACCTGGATTTTCTCCTGCCACTGTTCTAAGGATCAAATTCAGGCAGTCTCTTGTGGCAAGAACTTATCCACTGAGCCATCTTGTGGTTTTGTTGCTGTTTAGCTTATTAATGTATAATATATTGGTTGGTTTTTTAATACTGACCATCCTTCTTAGCTAATACTATTTTGGTCATGGTCACATGAATGGTCTAACTGGGTCAATGATCTTAGGTATTGCTGAAATCCATCTATTAAGTTTTCTTTTGCATTTGTACTAAAAAGATGTTGGTTTGCTTTTTTGGTACGTGGTCTGTTGCTCATTAATCAGGATATCAATGAAATGAGTGGGGAAGTACTCCGTCTTTGTGCTTAGTGAGAGGATGTGTAGTTTTGATAGTGTTTTCCTTTGAATCATCCTGGGTGTCACCTTTGCTTTCTTTAATAATGTTAGAAACAAAGAATAATGATAGTATGGGACGCGGAAACATAGGAAAAGTAAATGTAGCTTGGCAAGGCAATGTCTTTTTGTAAAAAGGGTGCACCAGAACCCATTGAGGCTAGCAAGCACACTTGAAAAGATGATTTCTATCTTTTTATCCCTGATGTAGGTGGTGCCTGCAGTTCATCCCATTGGTGGAACTTGACTTCACAACTTGATTAGATTGGCGAATCAGTGTCAAGGGGAAGGTTCAAGAACTGTGAGCCCTGCCGGGTTAGTTACTTTTCATAGGAAAAAAAAAAGCACATTTCTTAAAATAGTTATTGAGGTATTAAAAATTATCATTTCATTTTTGGGGAGATTAGGACACCATGGAATTGGTAGGTTTCATTGAAGTTATCAAATTTATCCTGGCAGTGTTCTTTTCTTGCCATTTCCCTATGTACGGTGTCTTCATTTATGTTTCTAGTTCATTCACCATGTTTGTTTTTCTTTTCTCTCACTTTTCTTTGTTGGTGTTGTAAGGGGTTTGTAAGTTATTGATCTTTTCAAGTAGTGCAGTACTTGTTTCATTGATTTTCTTTATTTTCCTGCGATAAATTTCACTGATTTCTCTTCATTGTTTGTTTTGTCTTGTTTTTGAGGCAGGGTTTCTTGTAGCCCAACTTAGCTTTGAACTGAGCAGTAAGATGACCTTGAACTCCCAATCCTTCTAGGAGAATCAAGGCATTTCTTACCATGCCTAGCTATGTTTTTTCTTTGTTTTTGTTTTTGTTTTTTGAGACAGTGTTTCTCTGTGTTAACAGCCCCAGCTGTCCTGGAACTTGCTTTGTAGACCAGGTTGACCTCAAATTCAGAGATCCACGGGCTTCTCCCTCCTAAGTGATGGCATTAAAGGTATGCGTCATCATGCCTAGCCGCTAGCTGTGATTCTTTTTCATTGGTGTGCTCCTCTTCTACGCCAGCTTCTGGAAGTGGGAGCTTAGTTAATTGGTTTGAAACTTTCCCCATTTCCTAATAATGAACATGTAAATCCAGCAAATGTGCTGTCTTTTGTCTTCACACTGTTGAATTCAGTGCATTTTAAAATTCTCAAGACTTGCTTTTATGCTCTTGGGATGCTTGGGGAAGTATCTTGTTTAGTTTCCAAGTGTCTGGAGATTTTTTTTTTTTTAATTTTGTATTACTGGTTTTATGGTTTGGTTCCTTTGGGTTTGGGTAACAATCTGTGATTCAATTTTTAAAAAAATTTGTTGAGAGTTGTTTAATGTCCAGGAAAGGATCTTGGAATATATTCTATAGACACTAAAATAGTGTATTATGTTGTTGGTCTATAATTTTGATGAGACCCTTTAGTTTGAGAGTGCTGAGTCTTTTGTAGTCTTGCTGATGCCAGCTTGCTGGAAGAGTCCTGCTGGTAGGTGGCTCTGTCTTCTCAAGTCTTTCTGCTTGGGGGGTTCATATATTTTCATCATCATTTCCTGTGGCATACTTTGGTACATACACTTTTCCAGATTATTATGCTTTCCTGTACATTTGATGTCTTTATAAATATTCATAGTCTGTTTCTGGCAGTTTTCTTTGCTCTGAGATCTACTTTATCTGCTCTTATAAAAACATATAGGTAGGCCTTTTAAATTCTTCCTCTTCAGTCTGTTCTGCCAATCTTTGTCTTTCAAGGGCACAGACTGTTGAAATTTAAATAATTATTGATAGCTAACCCTTAAGTCTGCCATTTTACATTTTGTTTTCTGTTTCTTCTTACACTGGCTTTCTTGGGGCATTTTTCAGAGTTCCCTTTTGGATGCTTTCATTTGTGTGGTTTTTAGAGCTCGCTCCACGCATTGTGTATATGGGCATGGGCTGTCATTCTGCTGGTGTCATATTGCCAGTTTATGAGTTCATGCTCCCTGGATTGTTTTTATTCTACCAGTTGTAACTGTCCTGTTCTAAACACAAAAGCCCTTACACTGTATTTTTGTTGTTGTTGTTGTTGTTGTTGCAACTACTAAACATAGTCTAGAAGCTCTAGAGGTGAACTCAGAATTCTTTCTTCTTCCTTTTCCTTCCAGATCCCTCCTTTCATCATTTCTATCTTGCCTAGAGAAACAGCAAGCTTAATTATTCATTTAGGGTTAGCTCTTCAAAAACACTCATACCTTCTGACTTCTATGGTTTTTGATGAGAAGCCTTTTGTTGTTGTTGTTGTTTTAATTTTCTTTTATAAATGAGCCCTGTTTCTCTTGTAACTGCTTTTATATTTGTCTTGTTGTTCAGTTTGACTGTGGTGATTTTAGAGTGGATCTCTGTGGGTTTATCCTGTTTGTAGTTTCCTCTGTCCTCCCCACCCCCATCCCGTTTGCTAAGTTTCTGACATTCTACAATTTTTTATTTCAGCCCTCCACTCTCTCACTCTCTCTCCCCTGCTCTCTCTTTTTGGGACTTTGATGATATGAATGAATGTTAGATCACTTATTACGGTTTCATGGGTATTTGAGGCTCTGTTTATTTTTATCTTCTACTTTCTTTTTGTTGATGGGATTGGCTAATTATTGTTAATCCTCAGAATGATCTAGAACTTGAGGCCAGCCTGGGCTGCATAGCTAGGTTCTGTCACAGAAAGCAAGTACTTCAAGTGGGCTCTTCATCTTCCTATCACTCCATTCTCATGTTGAACATTCTGTGTATTGCTTTCGTGATTTTCAGTTCTAAAGTGTCTGTTTCCATTTCTCTCCATATACATATTGTTCTAGTTAGCTTTTTGTTCCTATGATAAAGCACCATGATCAAAAGTAACTTGGGAAGGGAAGGGTTTATTTGGCTTATAGGTTACAGCCCATCATGAGGGGAAGCCAAGGCAGGAGCTCTCAGGGCAGGAACTTATTACAGCCCATCATGAGGGGAAGCCAAGGCAGGAGCTCTCAGGGCAGGAACTTAAAGCAGAAACCACAGAAGAGTGAGGTTGCTGGCTTGTTTCCCTGGCCTACTCAGCTACCTTTCTTATATACAGCCCAGGCCTTCCTGCTTGCCTAGCGATGGCACCACTTATAGTGGTTTGGGCCCTCCTACACCAATTAGCAGTTCAAGTATACCGTACAGACATGTCCACAGGTTAATCTGATGGAGTCAATTCCTCAATCGAGGGTCTGTCTTCCTGGGTGTGTCAGGTGGTCACATATATATTTTCTTTTTATGTTTTTTTAAATTTAATACTATTTTTGCAGATTTGGGTGTCAAACCAAGGGCCTTGCAGATGCTAAGCAAACACTTTTGTCAGTGAGGGACATTCCCCGCCCTTCTAGATTAGCTGCCTTACTCTGACAGCAGATATTTCCTTATTATTACACGGTGAAGGAGGTAGTTCTACTTGTCAGGTTTTGGCATGCCATGTATTTGACCATGTGACTTTTATTACTGCTGGTGCTAATAAGAGTTCTACTCTCTGCAAGGCCTTCTCTCTAGTCCACCAAAGAGTGGGAAGAGCTGCTCTTTACTGTCAAATTGGAAATGTAGTCTGGACATGTATGTGTGAGTGAGTGCAATAGATGCCTTACTATTGACCTGCATTGGTTATTCTGGTTCCTGCCTCTGCCTTTCTGACACAAGTCTGGCATTGGTTGGGGTACTTGATTAGAGCCTGGTGAGTGTAGAAGTCTTTGTCTACTTAGACATTTTGGTAAGGTATGGGTGAGGCTGATTTTTTCCTCCATTCCTTTGTGGCATTTTGCCTGGAGTAGAGTGTTTATATGTGAAGGCTTTTATTTAGCTAGAACATCTATTTTTTGGTCTTCGTCTGATAGGGCAGGGGTTTGTTTCAGGGACTTTTGTGTCTTCTATGTCTGTTGGTGTTGCTGACTTCTTCCTTTCCAAGTCTTGGATGTAGGAAACCAAGAGTAAATGAAGATGACTATAGTAGGAAGCAGAAACAGAAAAATGGCATCTCCAGGATGTTATTCAGAGAGAAAGGCACAATTGTCTACATGTGGTTTGCTTAATCTCACTTAGGTTGGTTTATAAACCAACATCGGTCAAATGAATAACAAAAAAGGAACATTGACTTTTTTTACTCTCAGATTTCACTAAAATACCACTCAAGTAAGATTCAATTTAAATAGAACCAGCTCTTCATTGCATAGAAACCGTGAGCATTCTTGTGAAATATTATGGATCTTTTTTTTCCATCTTACTCCCCCATTAATATTTTCTGTGAACAAAGCAAGGGCAGTAGAGACAATGGAATGGAATTAAAATGTCAATCATTCACATTAACTCAGAGATGCAGTTAAAGAACAATAAAAAATGACTGAAGAAAATACTAAAAGCTTATTATGATTATTCCCTCTTCAGACTGCACATGAATACTTTTATTTTTCTATAGGCAGGCATCAGTAAAGACTACTACATATATCTTCAATTTCATATCCTTTCATTCTTATTCTGATTATTTTATCTTTTTAGTATTTAAAATTAATGCTATGACTGGGGAAATGGCCCAGTGGGTAAGGGCATTTCCGCCAAGCCTCATGACCTGAGTTTGATCTCCAGGACCGGCATGGTTGAAGTGTTAGACCCTCAATTAACCTGTAAGCCCCACCTGCCCAAGGACCAGCTAACTTCCTGGGGTTCTGGGAGTTGTGGTTCTTGGAAAATAATTGCATAGTCTCATGGGAAAGTACGGTGACCTATGAGTTTTGTCCATATAAGCTCCACCAATATGTGTCTGGAGGCCACTCACCTGGCAGATTTCCAGGTGATGGTCCTGACCAAGTTCCATTTTGGTCAGTATTCAACACTTTAATAAATACCTGCTTTAATTTGGCCAAAATGGTGGAACTTGTTTTTCTCTGGCGAATTTCAGGATTGATAGAAGGAGAGAACCATTCCTGCAAGTTGTCCTCTGCCCACCGTATGTGCCGTGCACATGGTGTGCTCCCCAGACCCACACACAAACAAATGTATGTTCTTTTTTTTATAAACTGAATGCTAGTTCTACTTTCCAGCTCTTCTAGTTTGACTTTCTAAAGATACAAGTCACATGCTAAACCATTCACGACTGTCTCAAACTAAGTTTTTCTACCTTTTAAAGAACTAACTGCACGGGTGCTGGCGGCTGCGGCGGTGCACACCTTTAATCCCAGCACTTGGGAGGCAGAGGCAGGAGGATCTCTGTGAGTTGGAGGCCAGCCTGGTCTACAGAGTGAGATCCAGGACAGCCAGAGAAACCTTGTCTTGGAAAACAAACAAACAAACAAACAAAAAAAAAAAAAAAAAGAAAGAAAGCTAAGTATAGTTATCACGATTTAATACATTCTAGGCAAGGGGGCAACAGTATAGCTATCCTGCAAGCCACAGAAGACTATGTGCAGCATCAGTTAACCTGGACTCTGCCAGCAAACATCACCTTTTTTGAGTGATCTTCCCTCAGTTTCTGTACAGAAAGTACATCAGACACCAGAATCTATCAGTCCTAATTAAGGGTGTAATGTGAAGCTTGCTTTGGCACTTAAGTACCACCTTCTACTGTCTAAAATATTCTGAGTGATGTGGTAGTGTTTTAAACTTCAGTAATCCTGTAAAATGATAGAAAATGGTGCAGTGGGACCTTGACACTCACTTGTGCTTCGTCCTTATGATCTCCAACACCATAGGGTATGCACATTGATAAGTAGTAAATAGAACTAACATTTTATGCCACTTGGCTCCTCCTGTGCCAGACTCAGAGGTAATTTTGTATATACACCAGGTCCCATTTCAACCTAGCAACAATCGAAAAACTTGAGGCTTAGAGATTAAATGGCCTGTCCAAAGTCATATATCAAAGCAGATGACAGTCAAAGCCTACATCTGTCCTAACTCAAATTCAAACATCATTCTGTCTTAAATTTAAAAGAAAGAAAATTAAACAGCAGTTATACTTGTGCTCAACAGATAGTTGTAGTCTACAAACAGGTTGCTTCCTAAGTATGACAATTAGAACTTAAACAACATAAATTAACAACAGCAATCCACCGTATCCATGCCAGGCTTGGGTCTTCAAACAAACTCATCAAATAGGCCGAGATCTGCTCCAGGAGTGCTACGGACTAGTACTGAAGCAGCCCTCTCCCTAAAACTAAGACTTCTGACTTCACACTGGTTCCAAGCAATGAAGCATCATTAAGTAGGAAGTTTGTGGAAGGCCAGGCGGATGTCAAGGCACATATCACTAAGCTGTGGGAAAGCCAAGAGTCTCCACTGAGCCCAATACCCTGGTGGGGAGGACCTAAGAAAAAGATCAGCAGAGAAGAGGATTGGGATGTATGGTAGTTTGAAAGAAAATGGCCTCCAAAGGGAGTGACACTATTAGGAGGTATGGCCTTGTTGGAGGAAATATTTCACTGTGGAGGTGGGCTTTGAGGTCTCTCTTGCTCAAGCTTTCCTCAGTGGGACTTTTCAGTCGACTTCCTGTTGCCTGCAAAGACTCTGAGCTGTTTCTCCAGCGCTGCATCTGCCTTCATGCTGCCATGTTCCCTGCCATGTTCAAATTGTGGAGTCTCTACATTCAATTACAACTTCTTTCAATTCCCATCTAATGTTCTTCTTTAAAGGTTGTGTTCTATCAGGTAGACGAGATGGCTTAGTCACTAATGGCACATGGACCAGACCTAACAACTGGTGTTCCATCCCCAGGATCCATGTTGTGGAAGTAAAACAATCAATCAATTCCCACAAGTTGTCTTGTGGTCTCCACATGTGTACTGTGGCACATACATACAATAAGTAACGAAGGAAATAAGTGTTCATAATAGTACTGTTTTCCAAACAGAAGCAAACAGCATTCATCTAGATCTCTTAATCTATGTATTGGTAGCTGGGCAGTTGCAGCATATGCCTTTAATCCCAGTAGTCAGGAGGCAGAGGCAAGTGGACTTCTGTGAGTTCAAGGCCAGCCTGGCCTACAGATCTGAGTTCTAGGACAGGAGGGGCTGTACAAAGAAACCCTGCCTGTGTTTGTGGTTTAGTATATCTGTTCTACAACAGATAATGCCAGGTACTACACTAAGCAACATATATACTCAGATAACCAAGTATGGCCTGGAGATTTCAAACTAGTAGAAGAAAGAGAAAACAGTCACAACTGTGATGTGCACAGCAGAGGGAAACCACAGGTAGAATGGAAGCTTGCTGAGGAAGGGTGTACTGTAGAAGCTGGGGATAAGCAAGCTTGTTAAGAGACCCCCCCCCACACACACAACTTTAGCTCCGGGGGACATAGCACCCTTTTTTGGCCTTTACAAGCATGCACACATGTGTACATACATTCATGCACAAATAAAAATAAGTCCTTAAAAGAAAGGTTAAATTTTTGGATTTGCCGGGCGGTGGTGGCGCACGCCTTTAATCCCAGCACTTGGGAGGCAGAGGCAGGTGGATCTCCGTGAGTTCGAGGCCAGCCTGGGCTACCAAGTGAGTTCCAGGAAAGGAGCAAAGCTACACATAGAAACCCTGTCTCGAAAAACCAAAAAAAAAAAAAAAAAAAAAAATTTTTTTTGGATTTAAGCAGTAGTGTCACATGCCTTTAATTCTAGTGCTTGGGAGGCAGAGACAGACGAATGAATCTCTGTGAGTTTGAAGCCAGGCTGAGTCCCAGGACAGCCAGGGCGTTTACATAGAGAAACGCTTCTCAAACAAAACAAAACAAATTTATATTTTAAATAGACGATTTCCAATTTCAGGAAGAATAAATGTACTTTTTCCTATTTCCCATTAAACACAACTATAAACTTTGAGATTAACAGATGATACAAACCCACAAATTCTTTTGATAGGAAGAAGACAGACAAAACAGTGACATGGGAAAAATTGTTCATTTGACCAATTTTTGGTTTATAAACCAACCTAAGTGAGTGAGATTAAGCAAACCACATGTAGAAACTGTGCCTTCCTCTCTGAATAACATCCTGGAGATGCCATGTTCTGTTTCTGCTTCCTGCTGTAGTCATCTCCTTGTCAGATCTTGCTAAAACAGGAAAGAACAGTAATTCTTAGATTTTTATTTGACTGTGTATTCAGAAACTTCATGAAAACTGTGAACTTCTTTCTTAGGAAAGTCATATTTATATCCAATTTTACTATAGTTTCAAGGTATCCAGAGACCCAAATTAGAGTGGTTTGGACCAAGTAATTACAGAATAAAAAACAGCACAAGAAAATGGAGGCATAGATGAGTAGGTGGAAGAAAGTTTGGGAGTGAAATAAGACAAACTTGAAATTACATTTGTATGAATCTGAAAGGCGAAGCTGACTCAGCTGGGAAGAGTGATCTCTTTCTTTTGGCAACACTTCCCTGCCCCAGGAAGATAACAACTGGGGTCTTTCCACAAGAACTTGTTGATACTAGAACACAAATACTTTAGCCAGCTCCCCCGGAGCAAAAAGCTCCCTTTATTTGGAGATAGCTCTGTTCCTAAGGCTCCTTCCTCACTTAGTTGTGACCTTTTTAAGGATCTAGCACAAAGCTGTGGATTGTCTTCTAAGAGAATGACTCTGTGTGTGTGTCTGTTCACACATACAGTTTTATTAGCTCACAGGCCACATGAAAGCCCTCTATTCTCTCCTACCTCTTCACATTGTGTCAGTGGTCCTTGCTTTTATCTTTCCTTAACATTTTCCCCTCTATCCCTTCTTTTCCTTTTTTGGAGACAGAATTTCACAGGATAGTCCTGGTTGGCCTTGAACCTGTGATCCTTCTGCCTCCACCTCCCAAGTGCTGGAATTATAGGCATGCACCATGCCCAATTCATTATCTCTTTGCTGAGCAAACTGGGCTGTTTTATCTTCTAAATTGTACTTGCCCTTTTTCCTTATGATTCCTAGATATAGTTAGTTTTATTTTTACATTTGTTTGTTCCCCCACACCCTCTTTTATATTTGTGTGTTAGTCAGAGTGCTTACTAAGTACTAGAAACTTGTTCATGAGTAGTTTAGGGAGAAGAACTTCCTGGTTTCTGAACATGAACTGAGGAATGGGTTTCTTCACCTGTCAGTAGAAGGATCAGAACAGGGACCTGTACACGGTGAGGATTCTCCGTGCTCTTAGCGATGGTTGTCTGTCTATGATGTTGTTGTTTCATCCCCCTGACTAGAGGCAAGTTACCAACAACCGACAGGTATACCCTTAGTTTTTCTGTTCAACAATCTAGTTTTCTTTCCTTAGTTCTAATGGAGCAAACTTTGGAGGAGTCTGGCTTGGCTTGATTTGAGGCAATGCTTGTACTGTTTTTAACAGCCAGAGGTTTGACTTATGTCCAGGGGCATGACTGAAGCGGATCCAAACTGCATAGCTAGAATTTGAAAAAGAGTTCCGCCAAAGAAGCTTGTAGATAGGCTGTTTGCAGAATAAGGGAGTGGGGCCAGGCAGACAAAGTAATATTGCCTGCACTTCCTAGGTCTTCCCACATTATACTTACTCTGTGCCAGGATGGCAGTTGACACCAACTGCTATAAAGGCCAGGGGAGAGTATAGGAAGGAAGTAAAGTTCCCAAACTTACTCTGGGCCGAATAGGAAATTTTGAAGATACGAGAGTTTAAGTGATATAAAGTAAAAAGAATAAAATACCTTTGAATGAATATGTGCATGTCTGACTCCGCAAGTTACAAATTTCTCAATGCCAAAGATTTTGTCTTTTTGATAATGACTATTACAGAATATATCGATTAGCAACACTCAATTTAAAACAACAACAACAAACAGCCCATAGGGCTGAGGAAGTGGTCAGTTGTTAAAATTTGTGTTGCAAGCATGAGGACTTGAGCTCAGTCCCCAGAGCACAGGAAAGAAAGCCAAGTGTGGTGGTGCATTTGTAATCTCAGCTCTGGGGAGCTGGAGAGAGGTAGATTGCAGGGGCCAGCGGGCCAGCTGGCCAGTACCAGGCCAGTGGAAAACTGTTTGCAAAAAACAAAACAAAAAATAAGAGGTGAATGGTGCCTGAGTAATGACACTTGAGTTGTTCCCTAGCCACCACATATAGGCATACATATGTGTACACATACATACCTACATACACAAACATGCACATGCATACACATGCAAAGCATCTTAGTATGGTTTGTGTACAGTTGACAGCAAATAAACTTGTGATAGTTTTATGTGCTGACTCATCCAGTCGGCACTGCCCAGATATTTTGATTCATTATTATTCTAGACATGTCTGTGAAGACGTCTCTTGTATGAGAGTAACCTGTATTTAGATTTTCAGTAAAGCATATTACCCTCCATAATGTTTGGGCATCATCCAGTTCTACCCAGAATTCTTGGATAGAACAAAGACTGATTGGGTAAGAAGGAATTCTCTGGACTGTAACTACCCTTATATTCCCTGGATCTCATCCTGTTTGCAATGGATCTGCTAAGATTTTGATCGTGTAAGTCAAATCCTTAAATCCCCTTCCCGGTTGTGTATGTAACATACACATACACTCTCCTTGTTTGGTATATTTCTCTGGAAACTCTACCTAATAAGTAGAGTATAGCTGTTGCACACCCTTAAGTTTTTACCACCACAGTTAGGTGCTCAAGAAAGGACCGAAGTTCACTTGTAGAATCGTTTGCAGAGACTCCCTATCCTGGTTGATGATGTTACTCTGGTAGACTAGATGAGCACTCAGGAGGGTGTGAGGTATGCAGGACAGTGTCATTAGCAGTGCTAATGAACTGTGTCAGTTTGGGGAGAGAGCAGATAACCAGAGGAAGGAGTGTGGGCATGGTACCTGTGCAAAAATGATGTGTGTTCATAATAGCACAGTTTTGTGTTTTGCTATGCATTCAGCTACATCTAACATTCAGAATATAGATAGAACCAATATATTCATTATATATTAGAGTTCTTGGATATCTTATAAAATGATGACATATAAATTTCCTTCACATTCTGATAGATTGGAATAGTCATTGCTTAAACCTGCAATTTAAAAAGTCTAAGATGCTATATTTAAAGGTTGGTTAAAATCACAGTGTCAGCTGAAGTTTGAGAAATTTCTCATGCACACTCATGTGTTATTAGAGAGCAGCGTTACATCCAGAGTGTTTAGTGTTGTCTACCTGCCTTCTTCCTGTCTAGGTGACTTGGATCAGCAGAAGCAAACCTCAGGTATGCACAGAATAACTTCTGCAGTTCTTCGGTAAAGCCAGCCAGATAGTGGAACTTGAATGATCACTTAGATAACATGACTGCTGTAGTGCATCCAACACTTCAGGTCTGAGTGTTGCAAAGTGATGAGTGAAATCAGCTGTATAGGAACTGGCTTCTGAGTCAGAGCAGTTGGGTCTCTGGCCAGTGTGCAGTACGGGCACTTGACTTTTGAAACCTTGTCACCTGTGGTTGAACACCAGTTGTTGATTCTGTTTTTTGTCTCGTATCTGAGTTCAGTGACTTAAAGTCATTGGGAGCTGGATGTGGTAGTGCAAGATTGTAATCCCAGCATCTGAGAAGCTGCGGCAGCAGGAACATTGCTGTGAGTTTGAGGCTACATACTGAGTACTAGGCCAGTCAATGCTGCATAGCAAAACTATCTCCCACTTCCCCCTCAAAAGCCTACAAAACAAACGAACCAACCAAAAAGGGCAGCTGGGTTCTGAAGCAAACACTGAACATCTTGAGTTGTGGCTTCTCAGCTGCTGTGGAGGGAGAGGGAGACATTGGTTTGTTTTTACATTGAATGACAGCTCCTGTTCCCAGTTCAGAAGTCAAGAGACTTCTACAACATTAACGCTCTTGTTTGTGTGAACCCTGAGCTGAGCCAGCTACTTTATCCATAGAATTGCCAGTTCTACCTGACTGAATGACAGCAGCACATTGAACATTTTCTCAAAAGTAAAATATAACTGCCACTTCAAAGAAAATAGTTCACTTTTGTTAAAATTATAAGATTCAAAGTTTGAGTGGAAAAGTAGAATTTTTTTAAAATTTTTATTTATTTATTTTTTTAAAGACAGGATTTTACTTTGTAGCCCCAGCTGGCCTGGAACTTAATATGTAGATCAGATTGGCCTCAAATTTGCAGTGATCTGCTTGCCTCTGCCTACCAAATACTGGGATTAAAGTCCTGTACTACCAATGCCTAGCAGAAAGTAGAACTTTTTAAAGAAAGATTGTATGTGTGTATGTCACGTTGCAGGTACCCGTGATGGTCAAAGGCCTCAGAGCCCCTGGAGCTGAGGTACTCCTGAGCCCCCAACATGGGTGCTACAGACCTACTAAACTTCTCTGGAGAAGGAGCGAGTGCTCTTAATGCTGAACTGTCTCCAGTCCCCAAAATAGAATTTTGAAAACTTGTATTTGCTGCCATATTTGTAAAGCTTTTCTGATGAAAAAGTGTGATTTTTTTTTAAAGGGTTTTTTTTTTTTTTTTTTTTGGGTCTCTTTATTGTTTTGGATAGTGAAATTTTAGCAAGTGTGCAGTTTTAATGTGACTGTATACAGATATTTAGTTTTTATGATTTTAGATTCCACCAATCCTTAGGAAACTAAGAATGCTCACAATTCTATGAAATGGCAAATAAGATACATTCACATGAGAATATAAGGCTATTTTTTTTTTTATATACTTGAGCTCAGGCAACATACTCCAACAGTTGGAATGTAGAAACAGATATGAGAATCCAGGTGACAAGGAAACACAAACAGGGCCATTATTATTGTAGAGGGAGATGGCCATTTCAAAATATGCTATTATAAACTATCCAGTGGTGTCACACACCTTTGATTCCAGCAACTGGGAGGTGGAGGCAGAGACAGGCTGATCTCTGAGTTCAAGGCCAGCATGGTCTACAGAGCGAGTTCCAGGACAGCCAAGGCTACACAAAGAAACCTTGTTTTGGAAAAACCAAGAGGAAAGTACAGTGTATAAGAATATTCAGTTCATGATGTGAAATGAAGGACGAGAAGTGAAAGACTCATGTCTTTGGTGAGGAAGACAGAAAGAGAAGACTGAACAATCTCTGTGCTGGTGTTGGAAGTTGGAAAACTTAAGAAAACGTACTGTATTGGTTTCTTCACCAACTTCCTGTGCAGTGAGGGACGGGGTAGCCAGTGGATAGACTTTCTCCACATAATGTGAATTTCTTTTCTTTTATTAATTTATTGAACAAAAATTTGAAGCAAGTTTAGGTAGTGATTTAGTTATATAAGCCTTAAAGGACTAAATAGTTTTTATTTTTAAAAAAAAAAATATATATATATATAAACTATATGTCTATGGGGTATATACTGTGATGTTTTGGTTGATACATTTGTTAATTGTATGATGTTTGAATCAGGTAAGTACACCTACTAAAATATCTGCCATTTCTTTGTGATGAAAGCATTGCTAATCCTTTGTTCTAGTTCCCCCTCCCCCCAATAATTTATTTTTGTGTGGGCGTGGGTGTACAATTGTGTGGAGGTCAGAGGTCATTAGGAGGTCAGTTACTTCTCTCCTTGCATCATGTGTTCCAGAGATTGAACTCAGGTTGTCATACTTGGCAACAAGTGCTTTTACCTACTGGCCCATCTTCCCAGCACCCCCTGCCGCCCCCAATCTTCTTTCCTCGCTCCCTTTTTGAAGTATACAGTGCATTGTTATGTCAATCACTCCACAGTGGGACACAAACTTCTCTTTCTGAGTTAATACTCAATGTAAGCTTTCCCCTCCCCCTTGTTTCTACTGGCCCCAGCCTGGGTAAATACTATTCTAGTCTCAACTTTTATCAGGTAAATTTTGTAATAAATTATTTACTTACTTATTTTTTTGCACATACGTATGTGCATTGTGTGTGCATGACATAGCTTGTATGTGGAGGTCAAAGGGCAGCTTGCAGGAAAGAGTCACTTTTCTCCTTCTACCATGTATGGGGTTCCAGGAATTGAACTCAGGTTATCAGGCTTGGCAACATGTCTGTTTACATGTTGATCCATCTTACTGGCCTGAGAAAAGCTTAAAAACAAAACAAAACAAAACCCTAGATATGACTGAGATCAAGTAATATTTACCCTTCTGGATAGCTTATTTCACTGAACATAATGTCCTCCAGTCTCATGTATGTTGCTATACAAATGATAGGATTTCCTTTTTATGGCTGAATAAAAATGATGCATATTCACTATATTTTTCAAGGATGAGTTGTATTTCACCACACATAATTTATCTTATTTTCTTTATCCATTTTATCTGTTACTGGACACTGGTTAATTATATTGGCTATTATGACTGATATTAAACACGATAGTGAAGATATTTCTTCAACTTCCTGAAGTGTGATTGCTGAGTCATGTGGTTGAGGAGTTTCCATATAGTAGCACTCCTCTGGACTGTGTGTTAGCATTGCTGATTCCTGTCCTCTCACCAGCAGGGCCTACCTGTTTGGTTATGGCTGTGTGTTAGCATTGCTGATTCCTGTCCTCTCAACCAGCAGGGCCTACCTGTTTGGTTATGTCTCAGTGTAGCTTTAGTTTGCATTTGTCCTGTGATTAGGGTCACTCAGCATTCTTCGGTAAACCTATCCACTTTAAAATTTTTTATTTTTTGAGAATTTCATACAATGTGTGTTGAGCATATTTATCTCCAGCTCCCAGATTTCCTTTTCATTCTTGTTTGTTTTGCGTGCAGTTTTTTAGTTTTATATAGTCCCTCCTGTGTAAGGCCATTTATTCCCGTGTTCTGAGTGTTTTCTACAGTGTCTCCTTGTATGACTCAGTTTCAGGTCTCGAACATCTCTAATATATTTTAAATTGGTTTTGTAATTGACAAGAGATAGGATCCTTCTGACTGGATATCCATGGTTGCCAGTACTGTGATTTGAAGGCTGTCCTTCCGTCCTGTGTTCTTCCCACTCCTGACAAAGACCTGTTATGGCTGGCTTACTTCCAGATCTTCTCTTGTCCTGTTTCAGGCTAATGCTGTGCTCTTTGACTTATGCTGCGAGATGAGTTGTGAAGTCACATAGTGTAAAGCTTCCTGCCCCGCCCCCCGCCCCCATATTTCTTGGGTTATTGGGGTTTGTTACATGATTCTGTATGGATTTTAAGATTTTTTTTTTCCCTCCCTGGTGTTGAGAAGAATGCCACTATTTTGTTAGGCATTGAGCTGAATCTGATCACTTTGGTAGTTTGGACTTTCTGATGTACTGATTTAGTCTGCCAGCCTCTGCCCATTGTAGTCTTTTTTTCTTTTCTGTGTTCTCAAGTACTGGGCAGTTCTTGCTGTAAAAGGGGCAAACTTAACAGGTCTGTCAATTTGGGGGAGGGACAGAGCTTTTTGTGTAATAAAACAGGGATATTCAATATCTAATTTCTTTTTAAGGTTTTGTTTGTTTGTTTTGTTTTTGTCTTTTGGGTTTTTTTTTTTTTTGTTTTTTTTTTTTTTGAGATAGAGTCTCATGTAGCCCAGACTAGCTGTGGACTTCTGATCCTCTTGCTTCTAACTCTCAAGTACCAGGATTGCAGGTATGCTCCATCAGGCTTGGCTTCGCATCTACTTTATTCAGCTTTTATTGATGGCATGAGGCTGTTTCCTAGCAGACCACTTTTCTGCAGTGTTAATGATCCTGCTATTACTTTCCATAGCAAAATTAATTGGAGAGTTAGAACATGGTAGATAAAATTCTGTCTTGTCTAGAGTTTCTGCCCCAAAGAACTCGTAGTTTCATGAATTTTAGTCCACTCTAAACTTATTTTTAAAAATTTATTATGTTATTTTTGTATGTTTTTGCCTGCATGTATGTCTGTGCACTGTATGCATACAGTGTCCTTGGAGTCCAGAAGAGGGCGTCAGATCCCCTGACTGGAGTTAGCAGTTGTGAACTGTCATGTGGGTGCTGGGAATTGCTAGTGTTCTTAACCACTGAAGCATCTCTCTCTCTCTCTCTCTCTCTCTCTCTCTCTCCCTCCCCCTCCCTCCCCCTCCCTCCCTCCCTCTCCCTCTCTCTCCCTCCCTCCCTCTCCCTCTCCCTCTCTCTCTCCCTCCCTCTCCCCCCCCCCCTCTCTCTCTCTCTCTCTCTCTCTCTCTCACACACACACACACACACACACACACTCTCTCTCTCTCTCTCTCTCTCTCTCTCTCTCTCTCTCTCACACACACACACACACACACACAGGTCTATTATGGTTAGTTTGTAATGTGCTCACATATTTAATGTTACTTTGGAGAAAAACAATATACTAAGAAGTACCACTTGCCTTATGATTGCTGGCTGTTGATTAGGTGGGCTCCGCCTGACATTTTGAGTGTAGATGTAGCTGCAGAGCTTAGGTCTGGTTTTCTTATTTCCAGGCAGCAGTCTACACATCTTAGAAGCTAGCTCTTAAGCTCCAGTCCCACTGCAAGGTCCCTCCCCATCAGGAAAACTGAGCTGCTTGTGGTAGAAGGGGTTCCTGTGCCCACCTGTGCGAGAGACAGTCAGGGTTGCATGTTGTCAGAAATGTGTTTGAAACTCATTTTAAAAAGAAATTGGTGAGTCTATCTTGGCAGTTAATTTTATAATTTCTCAGTTCAAGTATTCTTTTTTTTTTTTCAGTTCAAATATTCTTGAACTGAACCATGAGAATTAATCTTGAGAATTATTTCTATCCTTTTACTAAGAACTAACTAGTGCCTCAACTAGTTAGATGTCTCCATGAGAATTAATCTTGAGAATTATTTCTATCCTTTTACTAAGAACTAACTAGTGCCTCAACTAGTTAGATGTCTCCATATTAAGGTGCCAGCAGAACACACTTGGAAAAGTGATAATCATCTTTTGTTTTGCTTACCAAAGCTAGCTATAGAAACATGTTGAATGGGAACTCCTGGCACTGATACAGGCATGTCAGCCATATTTTCCAGACAAAGATAAAAGTTGCTTTGATGACTATGAGAAGTGAGAATGTGCTTTTGGGCACAGGAGAGAATATTTGAGATATGAACTGACCTGTTGGTTGCCATGCTTACAGAAAGATCATTGCTTAATTATTTGAAATATTATTACCTATACTGTGTCAGACATGTTTGACACAGAAAAATTAAATCTTTTCAAGTCTTTACTAAAAGACAAGCTGAGCTCATGTGAAATGATATAGTACTGGTCTCTGGAGTATTTCTCTGTAACTACAGGGAAAGAAAAGTATGGGGTTTCTTGAATCCTTTACACTGTAGTGACACATGTTCTCAGCACAGTGTGAGAAGTGAATTGTGATAGTTCTGTTCTGTTTGGTGGGGCAGTGCAGGTAGTGACTAACAGTCTGGACTTTGGAATGCTTCTGTAACTTCCTCCTAAAGAGGAGTACATGCCTAGATTGTTGAGGCCGTTGACAAAATAAGTCAGTCAGATTAACCTCAGAGTAAATATTTGATAAATAACATTAACTGTTATTTATTGGTTTTGATCTGGCTAAAAGAAAAATTCAAGGCTTTATGAATTTCTCTTTGATATCTTTAAAAAAGACTTTCTAACTACTAAGCAAAAACTTTTTAAAATGTAGTTTCTAAGTTAGAATTAATTAATTCATTGTTATAGTATCAAGAATTGAGCCCAGGACCTCACATGTCAGGCCAGTATACCCCCAGAAGCTAGCCCCTGGCTCTACTCTTTATTTATTTTGCACTAGAGCTTTGCTAACTTGCCCGGGCTGGCTTAGAACTTGCAATAATCCTCCTGCCTCAGCTTCTTGAGTAGCTTACAGGCTCTGCTTGTTAGTTTTTAACATGCTATTGTCACATTGTGTTTGACGATGAACTCTTTGTCAGACTTTGTATTTTATGAGAATGATAAACGCACTTGGAAACTTACCATGTGAAGTTTGGGAAGATCTCTTGGTTGCTCGAAAAGCTTCTCAAGGACAGGCCTTGGGTCTATTACTTCATTCTTAAATTCAAGCAGTGTTGTAATGGACATTTTCCAAATTAGAGAGAAAGTGAGTGAATGAATGAATGAATGAATGAATGAATGAATGAATAAATATTAAAAAAACCACTAGTAAAGTCAAAAGACCCAAACTGTATTTTTCTTCCCATAATAAGGCATACTCAAACAGGAGGGTTGTTTTATTTTCTGCCTGAAATATTTCTGCTTTTTATGGTCTAATCTGTGGTTTTCTGAAGAATTTTTAATTGTGGTATGGTTTACTTCTTATAGCTTATAATATTACCTTTTCTAATCACTGTTAATTTTTATATTAAATTCATAGCTTTAATAAACTGTTCATCCTTCAGTAAGTGTAGCATATGGAAGATGGGGGACACAGATTCTGAAGTCAGGTGGCCTGAGTTCCGAGTCTGGATGAATCATTTTCCAGTTTTCTGTCCCTAGGCAAGTAGCTGAACTTTTCTCAACTATTTTTTCCTATCTGTATAATGGGGTTAAGTAGTGACATCCATACAGTGATCTAGAAACTGCCCTTTTCCTGTGATTAACACCATTACCAAAAACAACACGTGGCAGAAAGGGGTTATTTCATCTTACACTTCCAGATAACAGCCCATCACCGAGGGTGTCAGGACAGGAGCTTGAGGCAGGAACTGAAGCAAAGGCTGTGGAGGTATTCTGCTTACTGGTTTGCTCCCTGTGGCTTGCTCAGCCTGCTTTCTTTTTTTTCTTCCTTTCCTTTCCTTCCTCCCTCCTTCCCTCCCTTCCCCTCTTCCCCTCTTTTTTCTTTCTTCCTTCCTTGCTTTCTTCCCCCTTTTCTTTTTCTCTTTTTGGTTTTTCTAGACAGAATTTCTCTGTGTAACAGCCCTGGGTGTCCTGGAATTCACTTTGTAGACCAGGCTGGCCTCCAACTCACAGAGATCCACCTGCCTCTGCTTCCCAAGTGCTGGGACTAAAGGCGTGCACCACCATCCTTGGCTCATCCTGATTTTTTATACACCCCAGAACCACATGCCCAGGGGCAGCACCACACACAGTGGGCTGGGCCCGCCCACATCAATTATTAATTAAGAAAATGCCCTATAGACTTACACACAGGCCAGTCTAATAGAGACCGTTTCTCAGTTGAGGTCTTCTTCCCTGATTGCTCTAATTTGTATTCAGTTGACAAAAACTGAATAGCACATACAGTTTATGAACACTAAGTAATAGCAGCTTTTAAAATGGTGGGCAGTTGACAAAATATGCTATGTAAAGCCTGCCTATGCTCTTGTTTGATATATATATATATATATATATATATATATATATATATATATATATATATATATATATATATATATAGTAATGGAATTCAAGCCATGCAGGCAGCACTAAGATATTATGTGATATTTTTTGTTTTATTTTTGACATTTTAATTAAGAATAAAGGAAAAATAGCTAAACTGTGTTTTAGTATTTACTGAGAAAGTAAAACTTAGGTTAGTTAGGCTTTAAACCTGGGGTCTTTGCCCTGGAGGAAATGGGAATGGGGGGTCGGCTGGGGAGAAGTGGGGGGAAGGGACAGGAGGGGGGAGAGCAAGGGAATCCTTGGCTGATATGTAAAATTAAATTAAAAGAGAAAAAAAAAAGGCTAACTGAGGTGCCATTAACATATCAAAGTACATCCTGGCCATCAGGTCTCCCTGCATCCTTCAGTCCTCACCCATTACAGGGTATGGCTGGTACACTACACTCCCTACCCTAAACTTCTCTAGTCCAGGGGCTGGGCTGCCCTTACCCCAGCTACTCTTTCCTATATAGTCGAGCTGTTTTGGTTACCTGGCCCTTGGCCCATCTCTTGGCCTGTGCTGCCCCTCTTGATGAGTGGCTCCTCTCCTCTCTCCCTTACCTTAACCCCGCTCCTCACATGGCCTGCCTCAAGGTCATGTCCACTCTGGACTTTCTCAGATGTCCCTGCCTCTGGCTATGCTCTCCCTTTTATCTACAGTAAACTTTCTCCTCCTTTTTATTTCTTTTCTTTTTTTCATTCAAAGTGAGCTTATGAATGTAAAAGTTACAGGATTGTGGTTTGTATCTCATTGATGTAATAGCAGGGACACTCAGGATTTGGTGGTTTCACATTAAGAACTGTGAGACTGTTGTCTTAAGGATCTTTCTAGTGATGTGTATTACAAGACAGTATTGAAATAGAATCTGCACTCTCCTGTATTTCAGAAAAGTTTGAACCTATTAGTGAAACAGTTTTTTTGTTTGCTTGTGTTTGGAATTCACAATCTATTGAGTGCTAGGATTATCTGTATGCTCTACCATGCCTAGCAGGAAGCAAAAATTTTGAACACATAATGTGAACCAAAGGCTTTAAAAGACTGTTAGTTTGTTTTCCTTATATTTGTTAAATATTTTAATGATTTTTTTATATTTGGAAAGGAAAAGGAAAATAAAGCATAAGCTGACTTCAGATTTACTTAAATAATTCATTCATAAATTCATTACATAAATATCTATTGAATATCAGCTATGTATTTTGTGGCTTTTTTATTTTTTTGTGAGACAGGGTTTTCACTGTATAGCTCTAGCTGGCCTTCTCCTAATTGTGGTCATCCTGTCCCTACTCCTAGTGCTGGGCTTACTGTTGTGGACCGTCAAGGTTAGGAATAGTATTACATTTTGTTTAGGTTTATTTTATATTGTGTATATGAGTGTTTCACCTGCATGTATGTATGTATGACACATGTCTGCCTATAGATCTGCATGGGTACCAGGAAACCAACCCTGGTCTTCTTCAAAGTTAGTAAGCACTCTAACCACTGAGCTATCTCTCCAGACCCAAGATTAGCATATTTTTTAAGAGGTGCTGTGTTGTGAGTAAATCGTGCCTTTAGTAAAGCAGACAGCGAGTGGCTCACGGGTGCATAGTCTGGTATTAGGAAATTCTATAGAGGCAAGTGCTGTAATGATTTTTTTTGGGGGGAGGGAGGTGTTGGGTGTCCTGATTTTTATATCTTAGAAAGTATAAAACAAAACAAAATATCCCAAGTGCAAAACTGCCAAATTGCTGTCACACAGATAGATGGTACCTTGAGACATCTGCACTGGAAGTCCTGCTGCTGTCCTGCTTGTACTATGGAAGGAGCTTTGGGAGTTTCACTATGAAATTCTAAAAGGCAAACTGAAAGTCAGCTGTTCTGTGTGAAAGGTCACCTGAATCAACTGTGATTACCTTGTCATTTAAGATAGCTACAGAAGTTATACTTGCGTGATGGATTTCTGCATTTCTTCCCTTGAGTTCTCTGTATTGGCTAACTTACTTTACCCATTGTATTTATATTTCATAATTTAAAGGGGAATGTTCTAGGTAGCTAATATATCATTTTTCTAGTGATGCAATTGTGGCTTTAAATTTTGTTTACTTTTATTTAGATATCTTCTTTAAGCATGCTGGATTTTCTTTTATTTATTTTGAATGCTAATGGGGCTGCAGAAACAGCTCGGTGGTTAAGAATGAACGCTCCTTTTGCAGAAGACTGGAGTTCGATTCCCAGCACCCACATGGGACAGCTCACAATCCTCTGTAAGCTGAGCTCCAGAGGTTCCAGTGCCCTTTTTGTCCTCTGTAGGCACCTGCATGCACACGGGTGCACACATGGAGACACAAAGAAAAATGGATTTTGACTGCTTGCTTTGAGAGACCTTGTCATAGCTAGTTTTGATGAGCATTCAGGATGTGTCCACCCAGGGCTAGAGTGTCAGGGAAGGAGAACCTGCACTTCACTTGTCAGCTAACTTCTTCCGTAAAGCTTTGTTAGTATATTCTTAATGAGAAGTCTTTTAAGTAGGGTCAGCTTTAAAAATAAAATCCAACAGGAAGGAATGTGATCTTATGATTTAATGCTGTAAGTTTAAAGACAAAGGGAATTGGTAGATGTTAGTATCAACTTAGTAATTGGCACTCACATGGGACTAGTGCCTGCAGTTTTCTGCTGGCACATATTTTCATATTAGTACTGTCACTGGAGACTGCACAGACTTGTTCTTTCCTGTGAGTGATACTTTCTTCCTTGAAAAGGAACCAGGTGTTTTCATGCTTCTCAGTATTCTTCATGCCAAAGAGCAATGGCAGACCAAAACGAAATCCTGGGCAAGAAGTGTATCTTAGCTGAATGTAAATCTCTGTGCAAGTTTGCCATTCATGGTGTCTGTGTGTTCAAGTAACATGTGTGCGTATGGACACACAACTTGGGTACCTTGGAAAAAGACAGTCTTTAATTTGACTTATAAGATGGATGTTTTTTGTATTTTGGAATGTTTCTCAACAAGCCTGAGTTGGGTCAGGCGTTACCTTTAATCCCAGCACTTGGGAGGCAGAGGCAAGCTGATCTCTGAGTTGGAGGCCAGCGTGGTCTACAAAGCTGATGCCAGGACTGTTACATAGAGAAACACTGTCTCAAAACCACAAAAACAAAACAGAAGAAAAAAAGAGGCAAACCTGAGTTGAGACCAGTTTTTGATGAAAAAGGAAGCTTGTAATAGTCTTAAAAAGATACTAAAGGTCTTGGAAAACAAGTTGCAGTTTTGATCAGATATGACTCTTTATGAAGAGTGGAACATATTTGTTAAATGCACCTGTGTTTCCTGCACTTTTTAATTTCAGTAAGGGTACATGAAGAAGTAGAGAGAAACGACTTAAGTTGCTACGTGTGTGTTAGCAGGGGAGGTTGGAGTGATGCATGTGTGGAAGTATGTTCACCCATGTATGTGTGGTGGCCAGAAATTAACACACCAGGTTTCTTCCTCTATTTTTTTTTTTTTTAAAGATTTTCAAGACAGCTTTAGGAAATCCCACTTTAAGAGTATTAACTACACATTCAGTGTGGAATTAATAGATTATCTAAGCAGCTGTGGTCTAGAGTGCTTAAGCAGACTTGTTAATGAATTGGTACATGTGGTATTCTAAAAAGCTATTTATTAAAGCTTGAAGTAACAGTTTATAAATTCTTTTCCTTAAGCCGTATGATTGAACATTTTTTGTTGGTTTCAGAATATTTTCATAAAACAAAAGAGATATTCTGTGGACAGAAAAGAAAAGGAATTTTTGCATGTCTGGAATTTAAACACATAATATAAAACTGTAGGCTAATTTAGGGATTTATAAAATTCTGGGTCTGTCAGAACCCCCAACTTTTAAACGTAGACTTATACATATAGTATGTGTTCAACAAGTAAGTCACAGAAGCCCTTTTTTCCAAATCTGCAATTAACCTTTTAAAAAAAGATTTTTTTATTATACTTGTTTTGTATGTGTGTTTGCGTATGTGTGTGTCTGTGTTAATACAATGTGTGTGCAAGTGCCCAGGGAGGGCAGAAGACGGTGTTGGATCCTCTGGAACCAGAGGTTACAGGTTCTTGTGAACCACTTGCTATGGGTTCTGGGGACCAGACTCAGATCCTCTAGAAAGAGCAGTAAGTGCTCTTTACCACAAAGCCATCTTCCAGCCCCCACTATTAGCTTTTAATCCCTAGAAATGTTAGAACAAAGTATCTTTAGTCATTCTCTGAATGCTGATGATGGAGTTACATTCAAGTCCCTTGGGAGGGAGATTTGTAATTGTGAATGGCAGAGGACCAGGTCATTGTCCACTGCTTCATCAGCATAAAATAGCAGCTAAGTCTTGCTACCTCAGCATAATGTCCTGTTGGAGAATTGTGTGTGCTTTGCGGATGAACAAAGACAAACTTATCTGGATGGTTATTAATTTATTTTTAGCTTATCAATAATGACATGTCATTCAGTATATATTTGCTTCTTATAGCCATCTCCTTTGCTTTTATTTTTTTAAATACTCCACGGATTTAGAAAACAGTCAAGGAGAAAATATGATTCACTAAAGTCTGTTACTTATTTTTGTGTATGTGTACACATGGTTGTGTGAGGGTGTACACATCAGAGCACACATGTGGAGGCTAGAGGATAAACTCATTCAGTGTGGATGTGAACAGATGGTCAGGCTTGCTCAGTGGATGATTTTACCCACTGAGTCATCTTCTGGCCCCCAGCTTAAATTTTAAATTTTACTTAATATAAGTTCATTTGTTGGAAAGTTAAGAATTTTGATTAATTCGAGTATGTTGTATTTTCAACTATAAGTTTTATGAAACAGAAATATAAGTCATAATGAATCTTTAGGACCTAAATTGAAATATCCTATAAGATGTACACTAAGTTTTAAAAACATAAGTTTAAAAGAAACTGGATATATTTTATGTTGAATATGTAAGGAAATGATAATATTTTGGATATGCTAGAGTAAATATATTATTAGTATCTTTCATTTTAACCTTTTTAATGTGGCTACTGAAAATTTTAAATTTCATACCTGGCTCTTGGTATATATTTCTATTCGTGTTGTTTCAGATGCACAAGAAACCTGTGTGAATTCTGCTTCTGGAAACAGAGAGTGGCTCGGAGAGTTTGAGCCGGCTTTTTATTTGATTGTCTCCAACCCCAGGGATTTTAGGTTGTTATAGAAACCAGAGCCCCGGGCAGGTGATATGAAAAACCCTGGGTGGCAGGACATCCTGCAGCTGTATCCAGTTAGGTGAACAGAAGGAAATGAAAGAAATGCATTCTGCAGTGAGCCATACCCCGAGCTTTGTAGTTTATGTAGAGATGGCTCAAGAGGTTAAGAGCCCTGGCTGCTCTTCCAGAGGTCCTGAGTTCAATTCCCAGCAACCACATGATGCCTCACAACCATCTATAATGAGATCTGGTGTCCTCTTCTGGCATTCAGGCATATATGCAGACAGAACACTGTATATATAATGAATAAATAAATAAATCTTTAAAAAAAAAGATTTCAAGATACAGAAGAGTAGCATGGGCTTGCTCGTAGGACTGAGTAGCGAGGGGCGTAAAGCATCGAACAGAGAGCACTGCAGTGGGTGGAGGCAGCATGGAATGGGAGTGCTTAAGAGCTTTAACTCTTGTAGTGGGATTTGGACTTAGTTAAGCCCGTGAGGAAGAAGGAGCGCGTTTCTAGAAATTGGAAATCTAATTTCTTGAGATTAGCTAGTGGTACTAAGGAGATTGGACAAGACAGAGAAATGGGGTCAGTAGACACCTCACTGCAGGCAGTTGTAGTCATTCTAGCAGAAGGAAGAGGCCTAGACTAGGTAGTTACTTTGGGTAGAGGTGGGAAGAATTGAACTGTTATAATGGGAAAATAGTAAAGCTGTTAGTCACAGAATGGCTTCAGGCAATGAGGTTATGTGGTTGACAAGTGCAGTGAAGTAGGATTCTGTGGAAGAGGGTGAGGCAGAGTACACAGTGAGTGTGCAGTATGTGTAAACTGTCAGCCATAGTGTGTCTTCAGACTACTTACCTGTGGCTTAGGAAGAGAGATGTGTTGGAGGGAAAGATGTTGGTCTTGCTGAAGAAATGGTGATAGGTAAGATTTCCCCTGAAGACTGTAAAGACAGGAAGAGGAATTGATTTTAGACTCTGATTTCCACTGTAGCTTCCTAGTTTAACAGCTTTCTTAGTTGTGTAAAAGTAGCTTTCACCTAGGAACTTGACGAATGCTTATCTGCATAGATGCTAGGCTTTGAAGATGAAGGGATAAGCCAGGCCGACGCTCTGACTTAGAGGTAATGAGTTCTGGAGGGAAAAGCAGACAAGGAAATCTGGGCTGAGAGTGGTATATTAAGCGCCCTTACAGTCAGCTACAGAGCAGCGAAGCTGGGGCAAAGGTGCGTGTGAGGGCAGTAGGAGCGCCCGGTGTGTCTTGATCTGAAGGGAGAGTTTTCTTTCATTCCTTTCAGTTAATCTGACTGGATAAGCTTCCTGACTGGAAGCTGACAGGCGGTGATGTCTTGGTCACTAACACCTAGGACTTGCACAACCACTTCCCCGGGCTTTGGTTTCTGTTGTGGCATGTTGACAGTGTTAGTAATTTGCACCTGTTACTGGGGGTTAATAGCACATAAATGGCTTCATTAGTTTGTTGTAGGATTTCTAGAAATGAGCATTTGTTGGGTTTCGGAATTTCTCCTTGGGACCTCTTTGTTAATGGTGCTTAAATATTAAATAAGTAAACATCAAGAATAGCCGTGTGCTGTGTAGAGCTTGGAGCCTCGGTGAGGCTGTACTTTTAAGATAGTGTTTGGATTTATAAGTTTATATTTCAGAATCATTAAATGGGTACTATGCTGTTTTTTCTAATAGTTGCCTTAGGTGAAAAACTTTGCTTTGGTGTTAAAGTTGATAGGTGATTTTTAGTTTTGAAACAAAAACAGGTTTAGCCATGTTTTTACTGTTGGCTGCTTAGTATGTTTTGTTTTGTTGCCCATTGTCCTGTTAACTGGCCCAGTGTAAAAATAAACAGTTATAGCAAAAAAAGACAAAAAACAAAACTTGTTTAAGTAATATTTCAATAGTGTCTCACTGTGTAATCCTGGCTCTCCTGAAGCTCAGTATGAGGACTAGGCTGGCCTTGGATTTGGGGGTATTCCTCTTGCCCTTGTGCTGGGATTATAAGTCTGTGCCGCTTTTCCTGGTGCGCGCACACATGCACATGCACACACATGTTTTTGTTGCATGAATTAGAGTTAAAAAATAATTTAAATTCAGTTTTGGAGCCTAGTCCTTACCTCCCTCACCCCCATTCTAAATCAATATGATTATTGGCTATAAGGATTTATTCCACTCAGTAGTCTACTCTGCATTTCTAGTAAGGTAAAGATTTAAGGATTATGCTGAGTAGCATATATTGTTTAATAAATGAGGTGTTTCTCCTTGGCTGACTTGGATTCTGCTATTCTCTGAAGTTTATTGTAATACAGTTCTTAAGCTGACGTCAGAGGTACAAAGACAAATAGTACTTCCTGCATTGAAATAGAACTTGAGACGAGTTTAAGTTTAGAGCTGCCTTTAGATGTGCTTCCCAGAGTTCCTTCCTGGAGATCCTTTGAGGATGAAGTAGGACAGGCCAAGTCTTTTTTAAAATATAAAATCGGGTCATGAGCAGTGGTACTAGTCCCAATTCAGTTGTTAATTAACGGCAGATATAGCATACACAATTAACTCTGGTTTTTTGTTCTCCTTTTAAAGGTTGATTTTTTTCCTTGCATGAAAAATTTACCTTTGTTTGTTGATGACAATATACAAACAAGGTTTTTCTTATAAATGTTAGAAAACTAATCTTACTTTGATTCATATATTCTAAATGATTGTTAATTCTTGCTTTGATTCCTGTGTAGGAAGAGGCAGCTAGAGTGTAGACTGAAGATTTGTGCTTAAATACTTGCTTTTTAGATCAAGGGGACTGAGTCCACTGATTGAGTTTAATCAGCCTTCTGAACAGTGTCGTATATGATAATTTATACATGTATACTCTTTACTACTCCCACCACTGTTTGCAGTTCTGTGATCCAGCACAAGAATTGAACACCCCTAAGTGACTGATACAGATGCTGCATTGACTGCCCGTAGGAAACTCTAGTTGTTAATGTGTTAATCCTGACCCAGCAGGTGCTTGTGTCCCTAGACTCTGGTTCCTAAGCACATGTGGAAGTCAGAGCACAGTTTTGTGGAGTTAGTTCACACTCCAGGTATCAAACTTAGACTTGCTAGGTTCACGCAGCAAACACTCTACCCCCTGAGCTGAGCCATCTGTCTTGAAGTTCTTGAAGCATCCTGCCCAGCTGCTTCCAAAGTGTTTTTGTACCTACATAGTCATAGAAGAGAACCAGTCCCTGAAGGTTGTCCTCTGACCTCCACGGCACAAGCACATTCAAACACACAAATAAGTAAAATTAAATGTGTGTGTGTGTGTGTGTGTGTGTGTGTGTGTTCGCTAGACAAAATAGTACGTTATTAATCCTTGCTGTAACTAATACTTGTTTTGGGTACATAACGAAGAATTATTTTGATATTTTATACTAAGTATTTATACCAAGAATTTATTTTTTCAGGAGTTATCAAAATAGTTTGGATGATTTAAAGGATGGTAATTCCTTTAAATTTTCCTATTATTTTAGGAAGTTGATAGCAAATATATGTAGTTCTTTGAGACTCAGAATTACACAAATTCTGGGTTCTGTTCTTTTTCTATACACTCTGAAAACTGAAGACTTAAGCCTAGTGTGGTGGCACATGCCTCTTATCTCAGTACTCTGGGAGACTGAGGCAGGAGGATTGCTGTGAGTTCAAGACTATGCAGGGCTACATAGTTCAGTTCAAGACCATTGTGGACACACAGTGAAATACCACTTCAAAAACTGAAACTAGGGGCTGGAGAGATGCTCAGCAGTTATAGGGCTTGCTGTAGAATCATGAGGACCTAAATTCTGATCTTAACATCCACATAAGCTGGATACACATAGATAGCCCCAGTTCTAAGGTAGGCAGAAACATGAGAATTTCTGGGACTTGTTGGCTTCCAGGCTAGCCAATAAAATGTGAGCTCCAGGTTTAGGGAGAGGTTGCCTCAAAGAACTGGGCAAGTGAATAGTGGAGGACACTCAATACTGTCTGATATCCTTTACACCTAAGTACGGATGCATGCACCCTACCTCCATTCATGTTATGCATATATACTCACCCCCACAATAAATGAATGAGTAATCTTAAAAGAGCAAGTAGATTATGAATATGGAATAAACTGATTAAACAGGGCTAATATTTCTCCTAGAAACTGTGTGTGTGGGGTATGCATGTGTGTTATATGCATGTGCACTTGTCTGTGTGGGTCCATGTGAAGACCAGAGGTTGGCACTGAAATCTCTCTCAATCATCTCTCCATCTTATTTTGAGACAGGTTCGAAGTGATCCTAGAAGCTCACTGCTTAGGCTAAGCTTACTGCCTGTAAGCCCCAGATCCACCTGTCTCTGATCCACAGTGATGAGGTTACATGTGTGCTTTCACCTTTCATGTGGGGCTGGGGACCTGAACTTAGGTCCTCATACTTAGGTCCACTTGCTCTGAGAGTGGTAGGCCAGATGCTCCAGGCTGATAGCTGACTCTTTGTAATATGTTGATTGCTGAGCCTGGTGACTTCCAGCCCTGCATGTTAAGGTCTATGGGTTTGACACTGTGGAACATCCTTAAGAAGCTCCTTCTTTGGCTTTCCAGTGCAGCATTTTGCTGTAGAAGTCCCTTACACCTTATCCCCCCTCACTGGATCCTTTTGCCAGGTCTCATCTGTTACTAGAAGTTACTACCCCTTAGACCATTGATAGCTTTGAACTTGAATTTGAATAGCCTGTGCTCGCTTGTTCCTGTCTTCTCAGTTTTCTGTGGTTCTCTTGTATGTGCTCCTAACTTACTGACCTAGTATCTTCACATTTATAATTTTTGTTCGATTTTGCCCTCAGTTCCCAGTTGATGTATCTAGTCTGAGCATTTCCAGTTAGACATTTATATAATTCAAGGAATGTCTCCTTTTCTTTCCTCCTGCTTTACTGTTCTCCATTGTGACATTAATTTATAATTTAAAAATGTAAAGCAAACTATTTCACATAAATGTAACATCTGCATGATTTTTTTTTTTTTTTTTTGAGACAGGGTTTCTCTGTGTAGCTTTACGCCTTTTCCTGGAACTCACTTGGTAGCCCAGGCTGGCCTCGAACTCACAGAGATCCTCCTGGCTCTGCCTCCCGAGTGCTGGGATTAAAGGTGTGCGCCACCACCACCCTGCATGATAATTTAACCTGGTTATATCTGGACTCTAGATCCACTTGTGCGTTCCCACCATTTTTATTGCAGTTCTCCTCATCTTCTTTCTGTGCTATTGGTACCCATCTTCCAGCTTATCTCCTGAGAGGGATGTGGGGGAGGGAGACACTGTCTCTCTCCTTCCTCCTTTCCCTTTGATAGGGTTGTCCAGGCTGAATTTGAACTTGCTATGTAGCTGCGGATAACTTTGAACTCTTGAACCTGCCTTCTCCTCCCAACTGCTGAGATTACAGGCATACATCACCACATTTGATTCTGTGTTGTACTGGGAATCAAATCCAGGGCTTTGTGTATGCTAGGCAAGCACTCTGCCATTGAGGTACATCCAATATTTGCATTCCTTTTAATGTTATAATAGTTTAGAATGTTCTTTCTGGCTTAAAGCCTTGGTAATTCCTAAATACCATATTGGATGGCATCTATGGTAATTCTTCTTTCTCTTCAAGGGGACTATACTGAGAGTTGAACTCACAGATTTGTGCATGCTAGACAAGTACTTTTGAGTTACACCATTAGCAACATTAATGCTTTTAAACATGGCACATAGGGTTATCTTTATTCTTGTTCTCCTTAGGTCTTCCCCTTGTTACTCTTGTCACACTCATTGTGGGTTGGTATGAATCTGTGACAGGTGCCATGCTGCCCTCACCCCACCCCCCGCCCCTGCCTGCCTTTTTTTTTTTTTTTTTTTTTTTTTTTTTTGTCCTGGAACTCATTGTGTAGATCAAGCTGCCCTCAAACTCACAGAGATCCCCCTACCTCCTTCTCCTGAATTCTGGGATCAAGGTAAGTGCCACTGCACCTGGCTTCCTGCCATACTGTTTTCTTCACCTGTTTCTGCTGCCCCCCAGGCAGCTCCCTTTAATTTTTTTCATCCCAAAGACCTACTCACTCATGCTCAGGATGCTTGTTTTTGCTCCCATAAGTATCTGTCCCCCGTGTAGTCTCAACATTGTCTATTATTCATTCAGATGATTAGTTTCACTGTTCTTTACTCTGTTCTGAGATCCTAGAAGACAGAATTTTTATTTGTGTTTGTACATGTTTTTGGAGATGTTTCTCAGATAGGGGCATAGCTGGTCATCCTTCTCCTCAATCTAGAAATGATTGCTCTGTCACCTAAGCAGTTCCAGTTCCCTAGTTTTGGGTTTATTTGGACATTGTTCAGATAATTTTGTTATCTGCTGAGCACTAATGTAATAACCATACTACCCTCTGAGATTGTATATTAATTTGTAGAGAATTACGTGTAACTGAGTTTGAAATAGGAACAGGGTTTGTGTCTGTTTATGTTTCTGTGTGCTTAGGAATGAGTGTGTGGTTTTGTGATTGTAAGCACACACTGTATACCACTGAGCCTGTCCTTGGAGGAAAGTTTTCTGTGTATTCTCATTTGGTTTTAAGGTTGGTTTCTAAGTAGTTAACTCTTTGTTTTCCTACAGTGATGGGTGTTTCTTTTTCCAATTACATTTTTCAATTACATTCTAATTATTTATTGAATTGAGAGTGATTAGATTATCATGTATCTGACTAAGACTATAAAAATATAGTTTAAAAACTGTCTAGGAGCTGGAGAGGTGGTCTTCCAGAGGACTCACTCATTTCTCACCACCTTCACTGGGCAGCCCACAACACTTGTAACCTCAGCTTCAGGGAGTCCGACACCTCCTTCTAGCATCATGTAGCATACATTCACACAGACATGTACATACACAGAAATAAATCTTAATTGCCTAAAAATCTTAGAAATTTAGAGCCAAAGGAAACCTTAGTGGCTTAGTCCCATCCTTTCATTTATGGGTTAAATATTTCACTTTTGGATAGGTGAAGTGGTCTTACCCAGTGTAAGAACCTTCTGTTCAACAGATCTTGAATAGAGCCTACAGCTGTCAGTTAATTAACTATTGCTTTCAACGGGAGGGGGATCTGTCAAACACACTTTGGATTCTGTTTGAAGGTACTTACATTTTAAATCTGGCTGTGAATATTAAATCATAGCACTTATGCCCATGCTTTTATATATTTTCATTTTTCCTTTAAATTTCTTGGTCATTTTCATGTATTGTTTTGAAATACTTACTTGCTCATTTATTTTGTAGTGCTGACAATTCGACCTTGAGCATTCTGGGCAAAGAGCATATCACAGAGCTACACCCCCAGCTCTTGATATTTTTCCCAAGTTTTGAAATACAGTAGTATAGTTATAAGTCTCTTAATGTCATTTCAATTTGTAAAATGTTATGCCATTTTAAACATGAAATTTAAATTTTATTTTACAGGCAACCACACCCCCTAATCAAGGCAGGCCAGATTCTCCAGTATATGCTAACCTGCAGGAACTGAAAATATCACAGTCTGCTCTCCCTCCACTTCCTGGGAGCCCAGCAATTCAAGTTAATGGAGAATGGGAAACTCACAAAGACAGTTCAGGCCGTTGCTACTACTATAATCGTGCAACCCAGGAGCGAACCTGGAAACCACCCCGATGGGCTCGGGATCCTGGCACAAGCCGAGATTTCCAGAGCCCAGGAGAGCAAGAGGTATGAGTAAAGCAGAGTCACCCAGTAAGGCTCCCAGTTTTTTGTTCATTATTCAGAAATAAAAGAAGGGGCTTGGTTTCTTGGTGTCAGTGTGGTGGAACACTTTTATCTCTAGATACCAAACCTGTTCCCAAGCTTCTTTTTAACCTCTAACTGTTGTACAGATGCTGGGTTGAAGGAGCATTCGATGGTTCCTGGTTTAGGGTAGAGCCGTCCTCTGCCTGGTCCTCTCTTCACTGCATCAGGAGGCACCAGCACAGCAGATGTGGGCACTTGGGCCCACAGTCAGGGCCAGTCCTGGCTGCATATCAGGTTTGAGGCTGGACCTCTCAATAGCTCCCTCACCCCCAAAAGGATGCTTATTGCATAAGTCAATAAAAAAGAAAGAACATACATGGCTAGACCTAGCCAGAGGGGTAAAAACAAAGTTACTTATCAAAGCAATCACCTTCTTTTCCTTGTTAGTTTTCTGTGACCATCAAACTCCTTCATGTTTTTTTTTTGTCAGTGGGATACAAGGTGACCTTTTAATTCTGATTAAGGGAAGTAATAATTCCCTTGTTGTGGTAGGGTTTGTCGAGTGTGGGGATAATTCCCTCACAACCCCTTTCTCCTAGGGTAGATGACTTCCTTCTCCTGCTTTCCTCTCCCCTCGCCACAGGCTCTTAAGAGAGACGTGACTAGTTCACGTTTTAGCAAAGTACTCGTTTTTTGTAGCTTAGATATGTAGGTAAAAGGTGGCTGAAATTGGTGGGATGCAGTGAAGCCCTGCCATTTTGTGCCGGGCCATCCACAGGGACACCAGGTCTCACAGCTAGCTACAGGGGTAAGTGCAGAGCTCCAGGAAGGAGCTGGGTCACCTGTCCTGCATTTAGCAGAACCTAAGAGCTTTGTAGCTAGTCTTCCCCTTCTTGTCCTACTTTTCAATTGGCTATTCATAGTTCTCTCTCATGGTGACTTGCACTTTTAATGTCCACAAATGAGAATAAAAATAGAAAAACCATAGCAAAAATGTTCATCTATACTGAGAAAGCTAGGAAACTTGTGTCTGGATTATAGCTCTAGAAAGATTTGAAAAGAAACCATCTTGTATATCAATAGTGAAATCTTTATAATTATTAAAGAAAGGTTAAATTACAGAATAGTAGAAAAAAATTAGATATACACAGGAAATGTCTATGCATTTCTTGCCTTTCTAATTACATAAATGAAAATAATTTGTCTAGCAGGGTCTCAACTTAAACTTTCAGTGTAAGAATAGATATTTTCAGAGTTTCTGGAGCATATCTTTTATCACCTCCCTAGAAAAGGGTGCTCATGGAGGAAAAAATGAGACTGTGTATCTGAAAATGTCTTGTTCTGCTTTTGTATTTAACTAATCAAAGGCCCGAGTATAGAATTATAGGTTGGAAATGATTTTCTTTCTCAATTACAAGGTGATGTGAACTTCACTTGAATTGGATATCTATATCAATTGCTTTCTCCCCTGTTAGACAGACCCTTTGGGTCTTCCCTGTGGGCTGACTGGTCTCCATAGAGGTCTTCAGTTATTTTGCCTACAACATGAGGGCTTCCAGGGTGTCCACGTCAGCATTCAGTTCTCAGATACTTCCTTAGTCTCTGCATCTATGGCTTGACTATGTTTTGCTTTGCAACTGAGGATCTTACTGATTTCCCTCTTGAGGGGATTAACTCCCATAGTTCTGTGGGGAGCATGCCTAGAGGACAGGCATGAAGAAAGTGATTCTGGCACCTTTAGCCCTCTTGTCTTTAGTACCCTGACCTTCACCCCAGTTCTAGTGCTGTTGGTTCCTGAACCATCTCCAAATCCTGCTGAGGAAGCTCACTGTTCTCCGCTGCCCCCACTCCCTTGCCTGCCTGTTTAGACCCTGCTCTCTTCTGCATGGCTAGTTGAGGTGTTTTATCTGCAGATTCTGCTCTCCCTGTTCTTGTGGGTGTGTATCTTTGTAGACATAATTCACTGCAGTTATTTTTGTAAAATTTGAAAGGAAGTAAGTGATCACGCCTCTGTCTTACTTCAGAGCAGTGGTTCTCAACCTTCCTAATGTTGCCATCCTTTAATACAGTTCCTCATGTTGTAGTGACCCCCAACCATAAAACTATTTTCATTGCTAATTCATAACTGTATTTTTCTGTTATGAATCATAATGTAAATATCTGATATGCAGGATATCTAATATACGACTCCCCCCCACCAAGGGGTCACAACCTGCAGGTTGAGAACCGCTGGTTTAGAAGCTTATCTAGTGGTTTTCTTAGAACAGTGGTTCTTACTTGGTGACAGTGCTTTGCAGAGCAGATGTGCTTTCCAGAACCTTGGCAGTGTTTGTGGACTGACTATCACGGTGAGGGAAGTGCTGCTGTGCAGAGGCCAGAGGTGCTGCTGCTGTCTAACAGCACATGGCAGCTGTTCACAGCACAAGCTTCTGGCCTGAGGACAGCAGTGCTGCTGCCCACCGCCGCCCCGGACATCCACCATGTCTGCTTTATCACGGTCGGACCTTTATGTCCCCCGCCCTTAAAGCCAGCTGTTAAATGCTCCTGATGCTGCGTATTTTATTTCTGTTTGTAGTTTCTCTATTGTGTGTTACAACTCAGCAATTCATTCTCAAATTTTATTTTTTTCCCTCAAATTTCTTCTGCTTTTAGTACATGCTTTTAAATTCCCTTGTGAGCTTTTCTTAGTGATAGAATTTTTCATTTTCATTTTTTTTTGGGGGGGGGTCTAGAAATTGTGTGTATGTATGGGTGTGTGTGTGTGTATAATTTTTTTTTTATTGGCATGTGTTTAGCAGACACAGTGTTGAGTTACTTTTATTTAAAGGACTTCTACAGTTCCATGTTGGCTGTTGACTTGGTTAATTTTGGTTTGGTTTGATTTGCTAATTTCATTGTTCTCATGTTTTCTGGCTTCCTTTGTTGATACTGAAAACTCAGCTGTCATTTTATCCTAGAAAGAGTAGTCTGTCTTCTCTTGCTAGTTGCTCAGATTTACTTTTCTGTCATCTCACTAGGATGTGAATAGTGAAGATACCGTTGATAACCATCTTTCTGTCGTGACACCACACTGCAGAAAACCAGACCAAAGCGGGGAGGGGTTGTTTGGGCTCCTGTTTTCAGTCTGGTCAGTTGGGTCCGTCGGTTCTGGCTGTTTGTGGGGAGACTACCGTAGTAGAAAGATGTAGAGCGAGAGAGCTGCGAGGGAAGAGAGGAGGAGGAGGAGGAGGAGGGGAGACAGTGAGGAGCGAGGACAGCTACACCCTTCAGATGCACACTGCCTGTTCCCCGTTTGCTCAAGCCAGTCCTACCTTTTCATAGCTCATTCAGCCTTAACCTGGGGATGGATATCTTTAATCTGCATGGTTAGCATCCTCTCAGTGGCACCAAGAGCTGAGAACCAAGCCTTTCACACATAAAAGCCTTTCAGGCTGTTCTGTGTCTAAATGTAACTATTTTTATTTCCTGTCAGAGCTTTTTCCATGATTGCATTAATATGATCAAATAACTTACCATTATTAATTTTACCTCCCTACTTATAATGTACTAAAGACAATTTATTTTGAAAATTAAATATTTGAATATTAGTATATTCAAGATATCCTAGTATTTTTAGTCAAGTAAATTCAGTCTTTTTAGAGTCTCACTTACTGCATATTTGTATTGAAAGAAGAAAAACCCTTGTGTTTCTGACTGTTTGTAGCCTTTTTCATCAGAAGAAAACTACTACAGCAGTTGTTACAGCCAGTCAGATAGTCAGTGTGGTTCTCCTCCAAGGGGTTGGTCAGAAGAGTTGGATGAACGTGGGCATACCTTATATACCAGTGACTATACTAAGGAAAAGGTACTTTTCTTTTTCTTCTTTTTCTTATCTAGTATACCTTGGCAGAATCCTCTCATGAGATAATTGTGTGCTGAGTTTTAATAGCAATAAAATAAATTCATAAGTTGGTAAGGAGGTACATGTTTATAATCCAGTGCTTGGGAGGCAGAGATGGTGGTGAGGGGTTGAGTTTGATGTTAGTCTGGATTGATCAGCAAGGCTCTTTCTTCAGAAAATCTCATGGGAAGTATTCCTCATGGTAATTTTACAATAGAGTACTTAGTAGTATTAATACTACTGATTCATGGTTTTGTTTGTGTGGCTGGGGATGGAATACTGGACTTCACACATGATAAGCACTCTACCACCGAGTTACACTATGATCCCTGTTTGTTTGTTTATTTTTGGTTTTTTTGAGACAGGGTTTCTCTGTGTAGTTTTGGTGCTTGTCCTGGAACTCGCTCTGTAGCCCAGGCTGGCCTCGAACTCACAGAGATCCCCCTGCCTCTGCCTCCTGAGTGCTGGGATTAAAGGCGTGCGTCACCACCGCCGGCTGGCTTCTTCCCAGTTTAAATGGGCTACAGCAATGGTGATGTTGTGGCACTGACAACCCATCCGGATGGATCTTTGAGGGCAGGCCTGCTGTCGTTTGCTTAGGCTTCTTCAATAAAGCTATTTCTTTGTATTTCTCTTGGGAAAGTTGAGGGTTTTTTTTTTTTTTTTTTCAATGATTTTTCTCAACCTGCGGTTATTACACACTTTCATACTGGTTATATTCCTTTTTCCATTAGGACCAAATCTGTAAAACAAAAACCATGAATCTAGTATTTTGGGATTAATTAGTTTATGAATGAATGACAAATTTTATTTCTCACCTGTGAAGTCATTTTAAATGGTAGCTAACTGGTTTGCTAGTTAAGGGTAGGGGTAGGCAAATAGCTCTCTTCCTTGCTTCACTGACTTAGCTCCAGAATACATAGAAGCTAGTGTTGTAGTCTTCTATAGTAAGAAAGATTATACAGTCATGTCAGCAGTAGTCTTTTTCCCTTCATGTTCTGTATTAGATTGTGTGCAGTTCTCTTGTTGTTGTTACTTAAAGTGCATTGAGTACAATGCATTGGCTAAGGGAAATAATGAGGATTTGTGTAAAATAAGGCTTAAGTTGTAAAATTTTATATCTAAATATTGAAAACAATTTTTTAATGTTTCAAACCTGTTTTCAAGATGGATTGTACTGTATGCTAGCAGATGTGTGTCTCAATGTATCTTTATGTCATATGTTTCTTATTATGTTGTTAAGTGATATTTGAATTACTACCTAACATTTGAGGAAGGAGAAATCGATAATATAGTGAGTATTATACTCACCGAACTTAAGTGCAGTTTGTTAATGTGATAAGCTTGTTGAGTTCATTCATTTACTTATTAGTTTGTTGCAAATAGGATGAAATTCCTGAGAATAATATCTAATAACTCTTATAGTAGCCATTTAAAGTAGCCTTTATTTAAAATAAATAAAAACCTGTTGTGTTTTTATAGTGGCTCAAGCATGTTGATGATCAAGGTAGACAGTATTACTACAGTGCAGATGGATCTCGGTCAGAATGGGAACTGCCAAAGGTAAGAAGCTTAATGTTGACCTTATGTGCATAATGAATGTCTGAAGACAGTTGCTCTGGACTCAGTTTACCTTTTACTCTGTAGCTTAGGCTTGTCTGAAGCTCCCTGTGTAGACTAGAGTAGCTTTAGACTTTGCAGATTCATTCTTCACTTTGTTTTCTTCATTAAAAAGCAGCTAGACTGGTCTTTGAGTTCATCTGCAACCCTGTGATTCCCTAACGTTGTCAGAGATGCACATTTATCACTTCCTCATCCTGGTTATTCTCACTCAGGAAATCTTCTGATTTAGCTTGAAACTGGTCTCTTATCCCTAGAAATAAGAGTTCTGCTTAGTGCCAGTAGTGCTAGCCTGTGTCTAGTTATCTGAGGTTCTTATGTGGAATTGGCCTTGTATTTAGTTCTTTTTAGGAGAAAGGACAGTGATGTTATTCAAGATTGTCATGAGTGAAGGTGTCTATAAGTGAATCAGTCACTTACCTCTCTCTCTTTCCCTTCTCCCCTTTCACCCCCCCCCCACATTTGCCACTGCCAGGTATTGATGAACATAGGATGTTGTACAGTGTGTCACATTTTGCTGCAGTATTATAAATTGGTATTAATATGTCAAACATGTCCATGGTAACACAAAGGCAAACTGTACAGTATATTATGTGTGTAATGTGTTATAACATAAGTAAAAACATTCAAGATCAATTTTTAAAAAAAGATTTAAGTATGTGTGAAACGATCTGCTTATCTACATGGGCATTATGGGTTTTTTTTGTTGTTTTTTTTTTGTTTGTTTGTTTTGTTTTGGTTTGGTTTTTTGAGACAGGGTTTCTCTGTGTAGCTTTGTGCCTTTTCCTGGATCTTGCTCTGTAGACCAGGCTGGCCTCGAACTCACAAAGATCCACCTGCCTCTGCCTCCCGAGTGCTGGGATTAAAGACGTGCGCCACCACCGCCCGGCTGGGCATTATGTTTTGAGTATTGTCTGTGGAGGCCAGAAGAGGGTGCTGGATCTCTATAATTACAGGCCATGGCAAGCTCCTCCATATGGGTACTGGGAACTGAACCTGGGCCATCTACAAGCACCCTTAACCCCTGAGCCATCTCTCCAGCTCCTTGAGATAGATTTTTTTAAAGCAGTATGAAAAGTTAAAAAAAAAATCAATTTAAAGAATGATAATTATATTATATAAAATATTGAAACTTAAAAATATATCAATACTAAGATTTTTATCAAAATGAGATACATGGGGATGATGAACATTGAGTTCATCATATAGTATAGCTAAGGAGAGAAGGAGAGACCTGGTATCTGGAAGTTGTATTCAGAAGGCATCAAATGTGTGTTCCTCTTACTGTGTTTCTTTAGAAAAATCACTAGAAACAAGTATCTTTTGTTAAAATGGTAAAACTCAGTGCTAGGTTCTTTTTTTTTTATTTTGTTTTGATTTTATGTGATTTGGTGTTTTATATGTGTGTCTGTGTGAGGGAGTCCAATCCCCAGAAACTGGAGTTATGGACGGAAGAGCAGCCAGAGCTCTTAACTGCTGAGCCATCTCTCCAGCCACTAGGTTCTTATTATAGTCTATTTTTATGTGTCTGTTTAGAATAAGTCACAATAAGATTTTAGTTGAGGTTTTAAATTTTTTTTTTTTTAAAGACTTATTTATTTATTATGTATACAGCATGTATCCCTGTAGGCCAGAAGAGGGCACCAAATCTCACTACAGATGGTTGTGAGCCACCATGTGGTTGCTGGGAATTGAACTCAGGACCTCTGGAAGAGCAGTCAGTGCTCTTAACCTCTGAGCCATCTCTCCAGCCCCTAAATTTTTTTTTTTTTAATGAGAATTAGAAACATGTTAAAGTTTGGCCATCTTTTTAAACTAAGGGTGTTTAAATTGTGGGGTTTCTCTTGTGTTTTTCTTTGATATGTGTACTTTATCATCATCGAACATTTCATTGTGCTATTTGCTCCTGTGACTATTTTGCACCTAGTAAATTGTGAGCACATTTAAAATTATGATTATTACCCATATTAATTTTACATTATTTTTGTTGCCACTTAGAAAGACTTACCTAAATTGTAGTAATTACAAGCTCAAAAGCTAGGCAAGGTCCTGTGAAATTTCGTATACAAGTTTACACACAACCACACAGTGATTGCTAGTGATGACTGTGTTTCAGAGAAGCCCTGTGTGACAGTTGGGTCCCCTTACATTTGAAATGTCTGGCACGGGATTTTGGTGGCCTTTCGGCAGCATCATTGTTTAGTCTAGAAATGATAGTCTGAAAACTGCTGTTTGTCAGAAAAGGCTGACTTGAAAACAAACACCCATATGTGTTGACAGCTTTGCCCAATTTCAGTGTGAAGAAAGAGTAACAGCTTTGTTAGATGGCTTGTATGCATTCAGTTTGGAGAGTCAACAATAACATACTGTGCAGAGAAAACATACTCCAAATATAATTGTTGAAATCATAATCAAAGCCATTAAAAGCTAAGGTTTGCTGGACTATTTTTAGGGCCGAGGGGAGTGATATAAAGTTTCCTTCAGTTTCAGGAAAAGAATACACGTATTTAGAAGTTGACTGCTATTGTTATTTTATTACAACTTAAAGCATTTAAGTTGCCTACATAAGATAGCACAATGCTCAAAGCTTTATAGTTCTCCATCTTTCTGTGTGCTCTGCGTAACTTTCCAGATTCCTCCATGGTTTACTACTGCACTGAGAACACATTAACTTCACATGAAGTTTTCTTTTGGCAGCGATTGCCTGTCCTGTTCTTTCTACACAATTAGTATGTTCAGATCTCTGTGAGTTTGAGGCTAGACTGGTCTACAAAGTGAGATCCAGATACAGAGCCAGGACAGGCACCAAAACTACACAGAGAAACCCTGTCTCGAAAAACCAAAACCAAACAAACAAATAAATAAATAAATGATAAAAATAAAAAAAACCTTCTTTAACCCTTATGATAATTATGGTAGTGTTTAGGAAGAACCAGGTGTTTCTACTTCATTTGCTCTTAGAGCAACTCTGGGAGGTGACGGGTCTGCTCTGTCTTTTTTTGCAACTGAAGATCAGTTTATGGGGAGCAAATATTTTACAAAAGATAACAGCAGCTGCGTGTATCCAGCTGTAGAATCTAGAATCTCAGTCATGTCACAAGGCTGCTCAGTAAGGAAACTGAGACCAGACAATTCTTAGTAGTGTTCACTTGAACATTGCCTAAGTGCTCATGTGTCATTAGGAGACACTGTAGATTCACGTTTGTATCTTTTACTTATGGAATGTGTTTTGTTTTCTTTAGTACAATGCTTCATCCCAGCAACAAAGAGAAATAATTAAAAGTAGGAGCTTGGACAGGCGGCTGCAAGAACCAATAGTGTTAACAAAGTGGAGACATAGCACCATAGTGTTGGACACCAATGACAAGGTAAGAGCTTGGAGAAAATGTGTTGAGAAGTTCGGCAAGGGTTTTGGGAATTACATTGTTCACAGTGAGTTCTAGCCATTTGTACTCATGTTTATATAGTATTTTGCTGTTGTTAAGTACAATTCTTGGCGAAATATCGACTTCCTTTGAGTACAAGTTAATGTTGTTTTATTTTTCCACTATTTTATATATAATGTACTTTGCTTATATCGCCCCCTTACTAGCCTTTCTTGTACTGTTCCCACTGAATCCCTTCTCAACAAATCTCCCTACTTTCATTTGTTTGCTTTTACAGCCTGCTACATTTAATTAGGGTTTCCTGAATGAGCTTGAGTGATACTTACTTGGGCAAGGGCAACTTATCAGTGGCTACACCCCTGAGGACTATGATACTTCCTCACCCCCAGCCATTAGCTGCCCATATTCCCTCAGTGAGGGGTGAGACTTCATGGATTGATGCCTAGTCTTGTCAAGACTTTATGCAGACACTCACTAGTGCTTTGAGTTTTTGGATGCAACAGCCACTTCATATCCAGAAGTTTCATATCAGTTCTCCCCATCCTCTGGCTCTGAGTTCTTTCTGTCCTCTCTTCCCTGATGTTCCCTGAGCTTTGGAGGAGTGGTACAGTTATTCTGTTTAGGACAGAGTACTCAATAGTCATTAAATTCTTGCATGCAAGTTAGTGTTTTTGTCAACATGCACTGTGAAAATTTTTTCTTCTTAACTAAATGGCGTGTATTTGTATTTAGCATCAGCTTATTATGTAGTAGTTTTTGGTTTATAGTATTCTCAGATTTTGTATAGTAGACCAAATTTTTGAGACCTTCTGAGGTCTGATGTATGCACTTGACACATTTGAGCTAGTGTATATTTGTGTGTGTATATGAGTATATACATATACACTCATACTATACTACATATGTGCTCATACATTACACTATACATATGCACACACTCTTACAGTATTTTAAAGCCACTTTTGCTATCTTTGATCTCTAGGAAGGTTCATACAGTAAAGATTTCATTTTCTCTGTCCCTGGAAAGGCTAAGATCTACTTGCTTTATTTTCTCACATAGTATTGCTTTTATCAATCTGAGAAGTGATGTTCTTTGTTTCTAAGAGGGGATGAATTTTGATGCAGGTTTCAGAAAGGATACTTTTTAAACTTCTTCAGTTACACATAGAATATGGTTTCCTTTCAGGGCGTGGTGGACATTGATTGTGCATTTGTAGAACATCAGCCATACCCCTGTTAGAAGATGATGGAAATGATAACATTTTAAACTGAAACACGTTACCTTGAAAAGATCTCAGTCACTGGGGACTCTCTTCTCTCTCTGTAAAGCCACCATCACTTTTCTCTTGTAGAATGATGAACAGGTTTTCCACGGTTTTGCTCCTTTTCTTTCTTTTGATGCAGGGTCTTTCTCTGTAGCATAGACTGACTTGGAACTTGGTGACTATCTTAGTATTGCTGTGAAGAGACACCATGATGAAGGCAACCTTATAAAAGAAAGCATTTAATTTAGGGGCTCACGATTAAGAGAGCTATATTCTATGATCATCAAGCTGGGGAGCATGGCAGCAGGCAGCAAACATGCTGGAGCAGTAGCTGAGAACTTACAACTGATCTACAAGCACAAGGCAGAGAGAGAGAGAGTGGGTGGGAGGGACAGAGAGAAAGGAGGGGGGGGAGAGAGAGAGAAAGAGGGTGGGTGGTAGGGAGGGAGGGACCAACAGACCTACTGGCAGTAACACACCTCCTCCAGTGAGGCCACATCTCCTAGTCTTTCCCAAACACTTCAGCCTCCTGGGGACCAAGCTTTTAAATATATGATCATGCCCACGAGGGTAGATTTCATTCAAGGCCCCACGGTGACCCTTCTGCCTTTGCCTCCAGAGTGCTAAGATTGTAGGTGTACACCACTATGCTTGGCTAAAATGAACTTTGTTGGTACTTTCCCCCATGTTTGGCTACTTTTAGTCTTAAATCCTTTTATAAACAATGTGATTTCATTCAGTTCAAAACAAGAGGTTGTGTTAATGCAATTGAGTGTAAATTAGTCTTTGTATGTAAAGCAAGGTAGATTTTTAAAGTGGTGTACACACTTTCTATATTTATAATATGGACTTACAGAATAATAATGAAAGTAGACCAATTTCTGGTTTTTATTTTCAAGAATATTTTATAACTAAATGCAGAAGTCTAGAAGACACATTAAATAAATCATATTTTTAGAATCAGTGTTGCTGAAGATGTATTTGAAAATTTATTAGTATTGAGATTGGCCTAGGCAAGTAAGATTTCCTAGAGTTGTTTACTGGAAAATACAATCAACTCCAGGAACTGGATTGTATTTCTAGGTCTATAGAAAACTCGTTGACAAAAGCCATTGTTGAACTTCCTCCACTACCTCTTCCAGTGAGAATAAAAATAAATATTTTGGTAAGATATACTTAGAGTTCCTATTTTCAAATATTCTGACATATTCAAGGGTGTGTGTGCACACAGGCATACACATTTCTGTGAGGTTCAGCTTTAATCTGATCCTTGAAGTCACCTTCACCAAGTATTACTTCATGTCCTTTTTCATAATTGCCCTCAGGCAGCAGCAATGTGACTGTCCTGAGAACAGACGTTTACTTATTTTTAGTAGAAATCTCTCTCTTCCAGTCTGCCCTTTGAAATAGATTCACAGCTAATTGCTTCATCAAGTAAATATTTCCATTTCTTTTTATCACCCTAAATATTCCTTCTTAAAATAGGGCAGTCTTTGAGGTTATGAAAAAGGACTGCACTAGAACAAGCGTGTACATAATGGGCATATGTAACTTACATTGAATAAACCCACTATTGTGTGGCAAATGTTGTTACAACGACATGGATCCTAGTTCAGCTGGCAGAAAACCTTGAAAAAGGTAGTTGTGGGTATGACTATGTTTAGTACATCCAAGTGGATTGCCTTGATTCTGCTTATGTATGGTTCTTACTAAAACTTTTCATGGATGTGAAAGATGTATGTATACATATATACTTACAAAGGTACATAAGTGTACACTTGCTTCTTTACTGTAGTTATAATTATATATTATTACTCATATTTGTGGATTTTATGTATGTAGGACCTATATTGCTTTTCTTCATTTGTTTTATAGTTTATGGTTCATTAAATCTTTACTTTTTCAGGCTGTTTTAATACACATAGAAGTAATATGACTGAAGTCAGAAAAATTACTCAAATGAGGTTGAACTGAAATTGGATAAGCTTAGTTTGTTTTTCTAGAATTTGGGATAGGATTTGAATATTTTGTCCATTAGTGGTGTTAGCTTTGGTTGTTTGGTTGTAAGAGTGTCCTTTCAAAGGTTCCCTGTCAGTCTTGATTGCTGCATAGCTTCTGTGTATATAAATTGTACCAGGTGCAAACTGAAGATGTTTTTCTAAGTGAATGAGTGTTGAGAACAGAGTTTTGCATTGTTACTTACATTCCTAGGTTTGTTGTCAGAATCTTCTAGTTTTATAAGTATAGACATTGGGATGAACAAATGTGGAGATGAATGTTCAGAGCCATTGTTTGGTTGGATTGGAAATTAGTAAGAGATATTGGCATGACTTTTCTCATTCTCTTTTCCTCAAATTATTGAAAGCATCTAGGAGAATGAAGAAAATTTAAGTAGAAGTAGGTATTGATACAAAAACTACTTTTCAGTCTTATCCTTCATCAGAAATACTTACCTTTTAGTTTTGACCCTCTTGCTCATTTGCTCTTCGGATATTCTTATAAACTTAAACATGAAAACATTCTCCCTAGTGTATCACTAATCTTTAAATGCTAGATTTCTATGGTGTATATTTTTATCTTTATATATAATTATTGGAAAGTAACTATAAATTCCTTGAAATACGGATAACAATTAAATTTATTTTCTGATTACTTTAAACTTAAAAATTCCATTGTGTCAGTTACACGTAATTCTTGTTTCTAGCACAGCTCTCAATAATTATGTCTGTCATACTAGTAGCATGTTATATGGTGACTAGTGCATAAGTAATTTTAAATAGGGTTAATTAAAAGTGATACACTATTTTAGTCAACATAGTTGTGATAAAACATGCCATAGTTTCAACTTTTAATAAAATCTGTAGTGTTCAGCTCAGTGCTATCCTACTTTCAGAGCTGAGATAGAATAACAAGGAAACAGTTATTTTGTTTGCCTTGCTAAGCTTTCCCACTGTGAAACAGGCAGAAACAGACATGTTTAAAATAGAGTAACGTTTTTCATTACTTATTTCTTGTAGGATTCTCCAACTACCACAAAACTCTGCTTACCTGAAAATGAATCTTCTCCTACCTCATCAAAGCATCAAGATCCAGTTAGTATATTAGAAACATACAAAATAAATAGCCTAGTGTTTTCAATCACTTTCAGTAAAGTAATTTTTTAAAAATATAATGTTGAATTATTTCTTGTGCCTTTATTAAATTTTATTGGCCTTTTAGAAAAATATAATTTAAGTAGTTTTAAGAATCAAATTTTAATTTGTTTTAAAGCCCCTTTTGTGCAAAATACAGTATTATATGCCATATTTCTAAGAGACAAATTTATACTTGATTTTTAAAAATAAAAATTTCCAATCCTGGCAGTAGTGGCACATGCCTTAAACCCAGCACTCGGGAGACAGAGGCAGGTGGATCTCTGTGAGTTCGAGGTTTTGGTCTACAGAATGAGTTCCAGGACAGCCAGGGCTATACAGAGAAATCTGTCTTGAAAAAAACAAAAACAAACAACAACAACAGAAAATATTACAATTACACTTCACTTTCTTTCCCAGGCCAGCAGTCTAAAGGTAAGACATACGTCCTTCCTTCTGAGCAGCATGGCTGCCCTTGTGTGTCTGTGATGTGGAAGGCCTTATCAGTGTGGCCAGGGAACACTGGAGATAAGTCGCCTGACTGGAAACCTCCGAGCAGCTCTTCTAACAGTGTACCTGGTCTCCACCTGATGTTCACACTCTCTGGCTCTTCCTGTCACACTGATCTGCTGTTGGCCTGCACCGCTGTCCCTTACTGGGTGACCTTTAACACTTTTAAGGACAGGACAGCCAGACTACATGCTTGGGCTCCTGGCTGTGTCCCTAGCTCATGCTTCCTGTGTCTTCTTCCCCCACACTACAAGACACTTTGGTTAGTCTCTCAACCTTTCCTCCGCCACTGAGACTCCTCCACACCTCTACCTGGCACCCTGTGCGTATTCACCCGAGTGAAGTTCAAACATCACTTCCACAGAGAATGTAGGCCAATCCCCTGGGCTAGGTGAGGTTTCTCTGTGATACTCTTCATAGCATGAGTTCAATTTACTTATTTCGTAAAATGAAGAGCAGTATGACACCCTCTGTGATCAGCTCTGTCTCTGACTGTCTTCCCCACCGAGGGGCGCTACTGGCAGAACCGGGAATACCCATTCCTGCTGCATAGCCACGTGGTCACTGCTCAGCAAATGCTTGCCGAATTAATAAATGCAGCTTTAACATTTTAAAAATACAAACTTTCATCTCCACTATTTGATGGAAATTATGTTGATTCTGTAGAGGCCTGGATTTCCAGACATGCCTCACTACTTCCCAATCATTCTGACCTTTGTTTTTCCCTTTTCTACATATGTATGTGGAAATATATGCATGTTTTTTAATTGTTGTTCTCTTTTTTATATTTTATGGTTCCCATCATGTTGTGTATACTTCCTTTTTATTTTTTTTTCTTTTTTATTTTTAATTAGCACTAAGTAAGCTAAGAGATAAGGATGTAAAAGCAGAACATTGTCTTTGAACCTGTTTTTAAATGTAGGTAATACACAGTTCACAGAAACTTCCTCATAGACTATGTTTTAATGGAAACCAATTTCTAAGTAATTATAGAAAAAAGAGTTTGTAAATCTACATACAGTTTCAAAGCACTGTTTGCCAATTTTCTCCCTGTCCATTTGACATCCATTAACCTGTCCTGGGTGCAGGGTGCCCTCTGGTGGCCACCATAGGAACTGCCTCGCCAGTGTGCCTTCTGTTGGAATCCTCTGTTAACACAGAACAGCTGTGTTGACTCTGCCAGGACCACTGTGTTTCCACATAAACAGGGTGCTGCTTTCCTTCCCTGTGCGCTCTTCTGCTCTCTTGCCTCCCACCGAGACTGTTACCCCTTTGACCTCTCACCTGGGTGTCTACTCTCAAGGCCCCTCCTCCTCTGCCTGCCCTGCTTTAAGTCCTACCTGCCTGTCTCTTCTGTTCATGCCTAGGAACTACAAAGCTGTTTTCCCCTTCTCCCTCTATGTGAGTTAAAATCTTGGTGTAAATGTTTAGTGGAAATGAAGGTACAGTTTAGGAGGTTTTCTGAAAACATGACATTGAAACAGATTCTGCTGTCTACCTAGGTGTTTAAATGTGGCACTTTCCCTGGTGGCCTCCATTTCCCTTGTGCGTCATCCCTGTCCCCTCACGTCCTGTGTCTCTCTGGAATGTAACCTCTTTCTCACTACTCTTGGTCGAGCCCAGAACCTTGGCATTTCTTAGAGTGTCAGGAGATGGGTGTGTCTTTCTCAGCCACACCGCAGACTCTTCATGCCTCTCTTCTTGCTGCATAATTGGAGGGCCCTGGGGTGTGCTCTTTGCTTTTAATTTTTACCTCCTGTCTCCATCTTGTTGACTGCACTTGTTAGTTCAAGGGGCGGCTCCTCTAGGAGGCTGCTCTGATTCTGTTCTTTCTCTTCCAGGGTGAATTCAGTTCTTTTGTCCAGGTTGAGATAGGTGTCCATTTCTCATAACACTCAACATATTGTGTGATGATTGGTTTGGGGCACTTTCTATACAGTTGGATGTAGCAAGTTTTGTTCTTTTATAGTCCAGTGAGAGTGCTTAGTACTTAGAGCATCAGTACTTCTGTCCTACTCCCTGTGGAAATTTGCTGGAAGCTCTGACCCCTTTTGAACAGCGCCTAAACAAATGCAGCTTTTTGTTTGTCTGTTTTGTTTCTAGTCAGTTTAATCCATCTGTTGACTCTGGTAGGAATCCCTGATTTTGTTCTTTCGCGTTCCTGCACATACACTGTCTGTCTCTATTGCTGTTCATTTTCCCTCTTTATTTTCATACCTGTGTCTGTCTGTCCTGCTGCTGCTGCTGCTTTTGTGCTATTCCAGCTGTGGCTTTAAAAACTGTCCCAGACTCTCTTCTGTCAGTTCACATTAAGTGGCCCATTCAGAAGGGTTAATGTTGTCACTCTCATTCTTTGGAAAATTTCTCCCTGTATCTGATGAAAGGACAATAAATTCCGAAGGCTCTTATTTAATACCTTACACATACTTAAAATTGCATTTATGTAATATCTTGTACATACTTAATTAAAATTGTACCATTGACATTCTGGTTGAAAGGCAAGAGGATTCTTATCAAATTTGCATATCTGAGATCAAACAGAGTTATGCATTGTAAAATGATTGAGGTAAAATTATGACTACATTATTTCCAAGTTTTCAATATGCCAAAAATAGAAGTTGACAAGTTTTCAGCTAGAGATGCAAAGTTTCAAACATCTTGTAAACATTGCAAAGATATTCAATATTATGTTTATTTGCCATATAAAAAAGATTCATATTTTGAATTTGCTGAGGAATCAGTCAAATAGAAATAAATTTTGGGGCTGGAGAGATGGCTCAGTGGTTAGGGTTGCTTGCTGCTTATGCAGAGGACCTGAGTTTGGTTCCCAGCACTCATATCAGGCAGTTCACACTGCCTGTGATTCCAGCACCAAGGGACCTGAAACCCACTGCTGGCCTCTGCAGGCCTCTGCTCCTGTGTGCACATACCCACAAACAGACACATATGCATAATTGGAAATAAAAGAAATTTTTTAAAAAAGAAATTCTGAATTCATTTTCTCTGTATATGTATTTCAGTTGAGTTATATGATTGCTTGTTGTCTCATGTACATATTTGGAGTGTTAATAATTATAATAGCCACCAACTCATTTTGATTAATTCCATTTATATAGGAAACTAATACGGTGAGAAAGTATTACTTCATTTTTATCTGCAAGACTTTTAAGATAACATCAACTAGTGATGGTTAATGATAAAGCTTGTGTCACTTTTTCTGGCAAATAAATCTAGTGTTTTCAGGGCCCAGATCACATGGTAATATGTTTAATGAAGTACATACTGGCGCTTCTTCTTAGCACATTAAAGTCTATGTAGCATACTAGGTACTTTTGAGTAATTTATCAGTCCCTTCATTTGTTCTGCCTAGTCATTATTTATGTTCTGACAAGAGTAGTACATTATTTTTCATATGTTAATTTTTGTACTATTTATCATCATAACATCACATTCTTTGAACAGGAAAATGTAAACTCTTTTTCTGGTAATTATTTATGAAACTCTTCATTGCTAGCAAAGTATCTGATGGCTGCTGTGACTTAGGAGAAAAAGATGTTTTGCCGGATGTGGTTGGGCATGTCTATGATCCCCTACTACCTGTGAATGGTAGAGGAAGGAGGGGCAGGCATTCAAGGCTAGGCTTGGGTTTATAGCAAATTACAGGCCAGCTTGGGCTGCAGGAGCCCTTTCTCAAAAAAAAAGGTCTTTTATTATAAATTACTGACAATACATTAGAAAAATGTGAAATGATTAAAGCACTTTAATAATAGGTGTGTTATATACTAACTGATCTTTTAAGTTTTTAGACTGAAAGACCATTCGGATTCCATTGATTATTATAATTTGAATATTATTGTCTGTATGAATGCCTCAAAAGGTATCATTTTGTTCCATAGGGTCAGGAGAAATATGGATTGTTAAATGTAACAAAAATTACTGAAAATGGCAAAAAGGTTCGGTAAGTATAAAGTCTTTAATATTCTTGATGTTTATCTGATTGAAGTAAATGAACATTCTAGTAGAACTGATAAAATGGGTTAGAACAATTTTCAATCATGTGTTTTCTAGTTTTTTCCATAAAATATTTTCTTTGTTAACATCTTTAAAAAGTAATATTCAGAAACAAGAGGACCCTGAAGAAACATTTGCTTTCTTTAGGTTTTTTTTTTCTTTTAACAGGCAGTTAGTGGTGGTACATAATAAAAAACAAAGATACAGCCAGGCGGTGGTGGCGCACGCCTTTAATCCCAGCGCTTGGGAGGCAGAGGCAGGAGGATCTCTGTGAGTTCAAGGCCAGCCTGGTCTATAGAGTGAATTCCAGGACAGGCTCCAAAGCTACACAGAGAAACCCTGTCTCAAACAACCAACCAACCAAAGACACACTGAGCACTGTAGGAAAAGCCTTCACCGGCTGTGTTCCCGTCTCAGGTCCCCTGAGCAGTAGTGCTTTCTTCCAGAGAGGATTTACATGTGGATGTTTGTATGCACTTAGATGACATTACTAAACGTGCTGTTTTACATTTGTCTTGGAGATGGTTCTGCTTCATTGCATCAGAGCTGGCACAGCATGTGCTGCTGCGGTATAGTTAATCACTAGCGAGTTAATCATTATTTATCTGCAAGAATGTAACTAGGCCTGCTGTTGGCAGACATTTAGGGTGCTTACAGTTTTTGCTGTTACACGCAGTATCACATTGAGTGTTTTGCATAGATAATTTTGAAAGTATATAAATTGTTCAGTGGGTAGAAGTGCTTGCTTTGCAAATACCAAGTTCAAATACCCACTACCCATATACAAAAGCCAGATGGGACCATGTGGTGGTGGTGGCCCCACATGCCTTTAATCCCAGCACTCAGGAGGCAGAGGCAGGCCTGGCTTACAGAGTGAGTTCCAGACAGCCAGGCCTACACAGAGAAACCCTGTCTTGGAAAAACAAAACAAAAAAGCCAGGTGGGGCTGCATGTACCTGGCTCCCCCAGCATTACAGGGGTTGGGAATAGGCAGATCCCAAGGTCTCACTGGTCAGATAACCAGTATGGCCAACATGAGTTCCTGTTCAGTGAGGCATCCTGTCTCAAGACAGTGAGGCAGAGAGTGGTGAAAGAAGTCACTCAGTGTCAGGCTCTGGCTTCTGCATGTGTGTACATAGTCGTGTGCACCTGTACACTTGCATGTAAGTACCATACACACACACACATACACACACACACACACACAGCGTTCCCTCCCTCCCTCCTTTTTCTCCCTTCATTCCTTCTTCCTCCCTTCTTCTCTCCCTCTCTCTTTCTTTTTTTTCTGTCCTACAACTGGCTCTGTAGACCAGACTGGCCTTGAACTCAGAGATCCACCGCCTCTGCCTCCCAAGTGCTGGGATTAAAGGTGTGTGCCACCACCATTGGGCACATATAACATTTTTTTAAAGAAAGGAAAATAATTCTCCCATTACAGCTAAAGTTGGAAAGGGAGAAAAACATCTTAGTAGAGAAGGGAGGCCAGTAGATGACATGCAAAGAAGTAGAAGCTCCAGTATGAAACAGGCTCACAAATCAATGAAAGCCCCTCAAAACAGCATAAAAGAGTTCCACACAAAATGAAATCGAAAGCAAATTTTAATGAACAGTGCTAGAATCTGCACTATATCTAACATACACATAGACTATTTGGATTTACTAAAACAGTGAGTTCTCAGATTGAAAGACAGGACTGTGTTTAAAAACAGCCTAAAGTGATTTAGAACTATGAGCAGGGATGTTAAACTGTGGAAAATAAAGTAGGCGTAGGAACCCAGTAAAGGGGAAGAGCATTTGAAGCATTACAAACACGGATACTGTAAAACGGCAAAGCAAGGAGCCAGAGAGGTGGCTCAGTGGGTGCGAGTGCTTCTTGCACAACCCCGAGGACCTGAGTTTGAATCCCAGCACCCTGTAACAAGCCAAGCATGGTCTCACCACATACCCGTAACCCCTGTGCAATAGGGCCAGAGACAGGAGGATCACTAGGATTTGCTGCCTGCCAGCCTAGCCCCAAACAAGAGCTTCAGGTTTAGGGAGAGACCTTGCCCCAGAGGAATAAAATGGAGTGTGATATATCATATGATAGAGTGTGATCCTCTCTTCTAGTCTGTGGATGTGCACAGGTGCATGCACTTACACACGTGTACATATGCTATACTTATATATGCATATGCATACATGTGTACATAAAATAACAGCTTTGTGAACCGGTTCATGGTTCATGAGTAATTACCATTGATGGGCTAGGGATATAGCTCAGTTGTAGTGTGTATTCCACATACACAAAGCTCTGGGTTTAATCCCCAGCACACAGGTGGAGAGAGGATCAGAATAAAGTTCAAGGTTGTCCTTGGCTACATGTTGAGTTTAATTCCAGCCCTGGGACACATTACACTTTATTACGATTAATTATACTTTATTGAGGGAAAAAAGTTGTGTATAACTACAGGAAATAAATGGAAAAGTAAAAAACTTCATCTATGAAATTCAAGTATGTATAAAAAGTAATAAAGTAGATCTCATTGATAGGTATTGAATTCTACATTCCGAAAAGTAAGCCAGCGTGCGTCCTTGCAGAGTTCCCACAGAACTGGCTGTGTGTAACTGGAAGGGGAGGGAAGCCATACTAAATCTATAGCACTTGGAGTTAACATTCTTTCTACCTCCTCCAGCAACTGAATTCTCTTAAAATTTTATCTTCTTATTTGCAAATACTGATCTATGTTTGCTATTTGAAAAGGAATTCTAGGCTTGAAGTAGATACAAAAGTAAATTCTGAAGTAATGTAAGACTCACTCCAATGGGAGAAACATGTAAGCAAAAAATCTTTATTGGAAAATTTAAGATAACAAAGCAAGGAAGTTGAGTTAATTCTGACCAGAATATAACATCAGTCACCTTTAAAGTTATTAGTAGCAACATTAGTTGTATTACACATGTTTATTGTGAACCTTACCTGTGTATCTGGAGATAGGACTGTAAATCAGTGGATAGTTTCTTTTAAATTTTTTATTTTATCTTAGGAGCATTTTGTCAGCATGTATATATGTGCACTGTGTGCATACTGATGTCCAAGGATGTCAGGAGAGGACGCTGGGTCCTCTGGAACTGGGGTTACAGATGGTCATGAACCACTGTGTGGTTAGTGGGAATTGAACCTAGGTCTTCTGCAAGAACAAAAAATGCTTTTAACCAAGAGCCATTTCTTCAGTTTCCGGTGGACAGTGTGTTTAAAAGACCCATATACAGGGCTAGCTAGATGACTGGCAGGTGAACGTGCTCGCTGCCAAAGCCTGGCAACTTGAGTTGGACTCCTAGGACCTGCATGAAGGTGGAAGCAGAGAACCAACTCCAGAGATATCCTCTCACCGCCATACATACAAGCACACAGTAATAATACATAACACTTAAGAAAGAAGACCCCTATACACAAAACACTTAATATTGGTTACCTTTGGAATGTGGATTGGAAGAGAAATGGGAGCCTTTTCCTTTACACCAGTGGCTTTCAGCCTTCTAATGCTGCGACCCTTTAATACAATTCCTCATGTTGTGGTGACCCCCATACATAACATTATTTTCGTTACCACTTCATTAACAGTAATTTTGCCACTGTCAAGCATTGTAATAGAAATATCTGTGTTTTCCCATGGTCTTAGGCAACCTTTATGAAAGGGTTGAGAACCACTGCCTTACACATTTTAATAGTGTGCACATAGAGGTTGGAGAATTGTGGGAATTTTCTCTTTATAATGTGTGGGTCCAAGGGATTGAGCTCAGGTCATGGAGCTTAGCAGGTGTCTTTACCTGATGAGCCATCTCACTAAGCTGCCCTTTACACATCATTTATTTATTTATTTATTTATTTATTTATTTATTTATTTATTCATTCATTCATTCATTCATTCATTTATTCATTTATTTATTTATTTATCTGGAGCTGAGGCTCAAACCCAGGGCCTTGCGCTTGCTAGGCAAAGCGCTCTACCACTAAGCTAAATGCCCAACCCCTACACATTTTTTATATTCAGAGTTTTTACATATATGTGTTGCCTTTGTAATTTAGAAATTTTTAAAATTTTCATCTTAGTGAGGAATCAGTCAGTAATTATGTACTTTTAATGTATTTGATACACTGCCTGTTGTTCCAAGTATGTTTCATCTGTGTGAAAACAGTTGGGTATTTTGGTTATAGGTATTTTGATTATTTACATTTTTGACTAACCTCATTTGTTTGGGGGGTGCTATATGTCAGATTGAGGCACTAAAATGACTATAGATGCCATTAGAATCATCTATCTGGTATAAGTAGTTAAGTACTAATCACTAAATTGTGGATAATAGTGGTGAGTGCTGAGTCGGTTTTGGTTTCTGATGTTTGATTGACAGTGTTCTTTTCATCTGTATAATTGCAGAAAGAACTGGCTGTCGTCTTGGGCAGTGTTGCAGGGTTCATCTTTACTTTTTACCAAAACTCAAGGAAGTAGTACAAGCTGGGTAAGTATTTCTCCTCTGTATACATGTTATACACTTAAATTATGTGAGCGTATAATATCTAAATGTCAAGAGTCTGAATTTCCGAAGTCTTTGAAGCGCATGTGCATATAAAAATGAAAGACATTTTCCTAAAGATGCATTTTGACTTGCAGGAGACATTAGAAAAGTCTGTCTGGCTGTGTTAAATTCAGCAGTTGGCTTTGTCATTTGAACCAACACCTCGCAACTTCAGCATTGCAGAATATTGACTCCTCTTTAGGATGTGAAAGCTTTTCTGTTTATAATTATTATTTCAGATCCTTATTTGGAAAGTGGGTAGTCATATGCTGGGCCCACCTTTGCTTGTCTGACCCTTTATAACTAGGGGGTGACTCAGATGTCCATGTCTATGTAAGTCAGGCAGCTTTTAGGAGACAGAGAAACAGGCTTTCTTTGTGAGTTGTTGACACTTTTTATTTTAGTGTTTTATTACTGTTGTTACTCAGTTACATCCAGTGCTACCAAGTTGTGACATAAATTGTTAATGTTGAATATTGGCGTGGGTCAGCTGTTCTAAATGCAAAGGGTTGTGTGTGTCTTGTCCTCTACTCCTAGACAGCCGTTTCTCTTGTTCTTTTTTCCCATCATAGGTGAGAAATCAAGGTATCAAACATTCAAGTAACTTTAAGACTTTACAAACACTAAGCCACAAATCTGGGTTTAGAACATTGGAATTGGCTCCAGAGTTCACACTCTGGATATTTCTATGACTCTTGGTAATTGCAATTAAAGTATCAATATCCAAGTAAAATAAAATTGAAAAATGAAATTATCCTAAATGTTTCTGGAGTGTGTTATATCCAACACTGACCAGCATTTTCTGACAAATACTGATTGTTTTTTTCAAATTAGTATAGGATCAGCTTTTCGTTTTGTACATCTGTGATGCAGCCATTTAGAGCTGTGCTGACCCTGCTAAGCTGCAAGTCCCCAAGCTTGTTAGTTCTCAGCCTCTCTAATGGTGCGCTCTAGAAATCCAAATCAGTTGTGCAGGAATGTGAGCATTCTAGAATATTTCTTCTTTTTGTGCCTCACTAACCCTTGAATTTGTTCTCTGTTTACCGGGAAATGTTGGTTTGACCTGTCTTTCTTGCAGTAGGTTGATAATTACGTCTTCCTCCTTTTCCCACTGAAATAAAGTGCTCTCTGTGTTAATGCATTTCTGAGGAATTGTGTAATTATTATCTTTTTTTGTACTTGTGGCTCAACTTTATTAGAAACTGACGGAAGAAAACGAATGAATGAAAGAAGTGGAGAAGCAGTTAAGAGTAAGAAGTAATAACCTAGTGCCTGAAACAAGTTGCATAACATCCATTTATTTGACAGTTAAGTGAGGCTTAACTGTGGAAGGCTGTGGTAGATAAGGTGCAAGTGGACAGGCCAGTGTGGTGGTGGAGGTCATTTAGACAGGTGTGTTCATGTATGATAAAGTTTTTCTTTTTGAAAGAGAGAGAGCGCAAGCATATGGGTGCCATAATTTGAATGTGGCACCCGAGGACAGCCTTGTGGAATTGGCTACCAGGCTTGTGCTGCAGTCCCACTGAGCCATCTCATCAACCTTTATGTGATTTTTTACAAAAATGTAAACAACTTTGGAAATGACATGTCAGGTGAACACAACAGCACACAGTCATTCATTCATGGGATACTTGTATTTTGTTTGAAGTTTTTGCTACAGAACACTTTTACACAATTCAGAATTCGTTATTAACATGTGTTAATACTGGCAAATGCAGGTGTGGGATGGATACAATTCATATACTAAGAGAATAAAAACAGAGTTAAAGTGGTCCAGTAAATACAAGTAATCATATTTAAATAAGAAGTATATGAGTCTGTATAATGTACTTTGCAAAAGCTTCATAAATAGCAAGGTTTGGCAGGATATGCAAAATACCTCTTAGGATTACTGGACGTGACTTGAAAGAATTGTAGTTTTGTTTCTCTGCTCAGTCAGCAAGTAGAGTGAACATGGGAAAATGTGTCCCTTTCTTCAGCGGAATCGCGCCTACCTGAGATGAGAGTCTGAGACTGGAAAGGGCCCAAGAGACAGTGACAGGAATGGTGGAAACAGCTTCTCAGTGCCTCTTAGAAGGTGCAGTGCTGGAGCCGAGCTCTGTCACAGCCATCTGCAGTTCCCCATTGCTGCTTTACGTTGAGTTTGAGGTGTATGTAAAGGGTTTGCGTTGGAAGAGTACAGGTCTTTACAAGATCTAACCGTTCTAAAATCCCAAGACATCACTGGAAGAAACAGCAGGCTCTCAAACTTACACTCATCCAGACTCAGGCTCACCCACACTCTTTACATTTCTTCTTTTTAAACCATCATGCTCTTAATTTTTTTCATAGAGTAGTTACAGTTGAATAAATGAAATACACGCATTCCACCTCAATTGAGAAAGCTGCACACATACACACAAATAATAGACCCCGCAAATATCAGTAGTTACTGAAGCATTCTTTTAAAAATTATTTGGGAGGGAGACTGACTATGAGAATGTAGGTGCACATGGAGGGCAGAGTTCTGGGGACCGAACTCTGGTTGTCAGGCCTACACAGCAAGCACTTTCATTCACTGAGCTATCTCACTAGCCCGTGAACCATTCTTTTGTACTTTAAAAATTTCCCAAAGTAGAGCCGTTTTAGGACATGCATTTCTGTTGTGAATGACTGTCCTATAAACTGAGGTGTTAGCAGATGATTGGCACCTCCACTTCTCTCTAGGACTTGACATGGTCAGCTGTCTCACAGAGGACAAAGGTCACTTTTGTCCTGGTATTGTAGAGAAAGGGGAAGGCAAACTGCATAAGACCACATGCAGGAGCTGACTTGGAAGGGGCCACAGGACATTGGCAAGTAGTCCTCAGGAGGAAGGCCAGGGGTTTCTGAGCAGAGAGGCTGGCAAGGTGGCAAAGAGCCAGATGTGAGTCCTTTCTATTAACTCCTACATGTTCTGTTGTGATGGACCTACTTATGATAAATTATGTAAACGATTCATTTTAAAAACAAACACAATCTCTGTAATTACAAAATCCTCTAAGTTTGAGGTCTTTGACAAACATATTTGGGAGTTTAGCTATGCTAGTAAAGTGTCTGCTTATAGGATTGGATTCTTAGGGTTCCATTGTGCTCTTTCTTGTGTGTGCCATTACCCTGTTGAGTGTTGTTAGGAAATCACTTCCTTTCCCTGCCCCATCAAGTCCTTCTGCCGACGGTTCAGTCTAGGAGTTCTTGCTTTCTTCTTGGAAAAGATCTGTTCATCATCAGATGTGCAGTCGGATTCTGTCACTGTTTGTGTTCTAGTTGTGACCCTTACACTGGTTGGGGTTTTGTTTATTTTGTTTTTGGTGCCCTAAATACATTGACAGGGAGGTGATTTCAATAAAGTGGTACTGTGTTTTGAAAAAGAATGAGAAGAATATGTTGCCAAACATACAGATTCTATTTTTCATCTCACTGTTACATTTAACTTTTTATTTATATGTGATCTTAAATCATCCTCATCATCTATAAAACATACTAGCAACTGATTAAATAACTGGTTTTGTTTTACTAACTATATTCAAGCTCTACAACATTTAGGATTTCTCAGTTCTGTCTTGAATGTCTGTTGTAGCTTTATGGTGGATTGTTTGAGTTATAAAGGTAGAAATGTTAAAAATAAAAGTTAACCTTATTTTTGTTTTAGTGATTTCAGTAATAAATTCCATTTGGTCCCTATTTCTTGTTTTGTTATAACAAGCACATTTATATAAGTCTGTATTTCTTACTGAAAAACAGAAGAAAAATGAAATAGTTGAAGTCTGATCATTTCTCCGGTGCTAAGCTGTTAAGTAGAGGACTGCTGTTACAGCAGTCGGTATCTACCACAGTGGGTGGGCATGTTCCAAAGGCAAGTACAAACTGACATGACAACTTTGAACAAATGAAACTTCTTCTATAAATTCAGGAAATATCTATAAGCTTTATTACTTGTAGATTGTAGTTCTTAAGTTTTAAAGTAACAAACCATTGCAGTACCATAAGTATACTGGTTTTCTATTCTTACGTAGCAGACTAGGAATTTTAATTTATCAGAGGCATGTCAACAGAATAAGTATGTATTTAATGCATATTTTATTTCTGCTAATCCTTTCTTGCTTAGTTAACAAAACATAATAAATAGCTAAGTGCTTTTTTCCTAACTACCCATGCTACCTGTTTTCCTGTTCTTTTCACAGATCTTATTACATTGCTAGAGGCTTTTCAGCATCTGACTTATAATTTCTAGCAAAATCTTGAGTAAATGATGTGGCTTATGGTTTTATGTTTTTGTAAGTCATTAGTTATTGGCAACATAAATAATTGATAAGGAGGTGAGTCTTGAAAGCACAAAACAGGATTAGGGGATGTTTCTTAGAAAATGTGCCTGGCATCTGCTTGTGACTTACATGTGTGAGAGTCTGGCATTGACTTTCAAACATAATCTTTTATATAGCCACATAGGGTCTGGCATAGTTCCAAGAAATAGAACTGTGAAGCTGCAGTATACCTATGTCCGCCTGTTTACAAATAACAGCATTACCCGAGTTCCTTCTCTAGGAGTTACCGTGATCAGAGATTGGAGCTGAGGGCCTATTAGTTTACAGGTTCATCAGATTTGGATATACTTAAACTTTTTTTTTTTTTTTTTTTGGTTTTTTGAGACAGGGTTTCTCTGTGTAGCTTTGCGCCTTTCCTGGAACTCTCTTTGGAGACCAGGCTGGCCTCGAACTCACAGAGATCCGCCTGGCTCTGCCTCCCGAGTGCTGGGATTAAAGGCGTGCGCCACCACCGCCCGGCTAATTAAACTTTTTTTAAATCTGAAAAGAGAAGGATTTAAGATTATCTGTTTATTATATATGTTAGTCTTCTTTTTAAATACATATACATATGCATGTATATCACATAGTCTTTTCTCTTTTTTCTAAAATGAAGTTTGGGAGTAATCAGTCAAAACCAGAATTCACAGTGGACCTGAAGGGGGCAACAATTGAGATGGCATCCAAGGACAAATCCAGCAAGAAGAATGTATTTGAGGTAATACATTGTTTCCTAAATAACTCACATTCTTGGCTTTAGTATGTATGCTTTGTTTTAGTGTTTTGCTGTGACAAATTTAGGCAGAGTTTGTAACTAAGTCATCTGTAACATAATGCTGTAAGAGCTCTGTGTGTGTGTGTGTGTGTGTGTGTGTGTGTGTGAGAAATCAGCTTCATTTGCATGTTACAGGAAGTGAGGGTTTCAGGCCTTTGTTTCACAGATTTTTCTCTTTACTCGTAGTAACAAAAGGACGTGATTCCCTAATATTAGAAAATAACTTTAGGGAGTTATTTCTTGGAGAGCTGTGTAAGTGTGTATATATGTGTGTATGTATGTATATGTATGTGTGTGTGTATGTATGTATATGTATGTGTGTGTATGTGTGGGGCATCTCGTGCCGCCTTCTTAGTGTTGCTGTGGCCCTAGAACTGCTCTACAGAAGTGAAGCCTCTCTCCCTTGTTGCCCCAGCCCTTCCACTGCAGTTCGTGGTCTTGTATCAGTTATCACAGTATGGCAGAGCACTCCAAAGCTCGACAGCTTTGCAGAAGGCCCCCACGCTTGCAGTTAGTTGGGGATGAGAGAATGGCTGTTGTGCTCTCACCCTGGACTGTTCCTGAGACTCGGAGAGAGTGGTAGTTAGTGCTGACCTCATTTATTGGCTATAGCTAATGGAAGGCTTCCTCCTCCCTAAGACCTCTCTCTTTTTCAAGAAAGCTTACACAGGCTTCTCCACATGCAGTCAGGGTTCCAGTAGAGTGAGAGATGACCAGGCTTCTCAAAGCCTAGACTTGGAAGTCGACCTACCTTCAGTGTACTCTTCTAACACGGCTCAGAAGTCTAGCTCCTATTCAGGGCCCTGGGTACTAAGAGTTCACCTGGGATGGGAACAGTGAAGTCCGTCCCATTGCAGAAGGCTGGAGGAAATCTGGATGTGTCTATAAGCTGTCTTGTAGCTCCCGTCCTTTATAGCCTTCCATGCGTTGTAGACCAGGCACTTTGGCTTCGTCAGTGTTTTCCAAGGAGAACCTACCTGGTGATTACTCTTTCTTGTCATGTGTTGGGTCATGGGTACTAACCCACACCGACCTCTGCCTCTCAAATGCAGTGTATCCAAGACTCAAAACAAATGCTACAACAATGATGCTACTTTAAAAAAACAAAACCTTAAATTTGTATTTTAGTATACTTTGCCTTTAGCATCATTTGTAAATTGTCCTAGATTATATCAATCTTTAGATTATTAAAGTGGTTAGCTTTGTTTTGCTTTTAAGAAACGATTTTTAACTTTGATTAGGAACCCCCTCCCCTGTCTGTAGCAGCATACATTCAGTGTGTGGGAGGGAGAAGGCTGGGGAAGAGGGGTGCTGGCTTGACCACCTGTCTAGAAACATGCATGAGAGGATATCCTTACTTCCTGAACCAGCTGTGCAGTTTCAGAGTGAATAAAGGATCCATGGCGAAATACATTTTGGAAATAGTATGTATTTATCCCTCTTTTAGACAATTTCAGTGTTCTCTAGATTGTCAAGTTCCTGAGAACTCTTAAAGGAGAGCATCTTGTTAGACTTCTTTAATCCAGCACTTCCCAGGTTAATATTTCATCATATTTTAAGTTTAGTTTTTGAGGAATAGCTTTATTAAATATTACTTGGGAAATTATGGGGGAAATGATTCTTAGAACATTGTTGGGAAGGAAATTGCCAAATGTTCCTCTAGAAAAACAAACTCAGTTACTAGCCAGGAAATGTGAGGGATATATAAAATAATGGATATCCATACTTCAGTCCATGATTGGACAGTTGGTAATATTTCTGCTCAGAAGGGGTGTGAAGGATGTTGAGCTAGCTGAACAGGTAAAGGCACTTGCTGCCAAGCCTGATGACGTGAGTTCAGTCCCTGGGACTGGCATGGTGGAGGAAGGAACCGACTGGTTGTCCTCTCACCTTCATACGCAGGCCACGATACACATGTGAACACGCACAATAAATAAATGAGTTAAATTAATAGATGTATAAAATTTGATGTATACATTTTTAAAGGGATATGACATCATTTCATTTGTGCCTTGTCTTCATACTCAGTCATCATTGTCTGTTAAGTAGGAAATACTGAAAACCTAACATTTATATAGTCTTTTTCTATATTTATATTCAAAACCAGACCAAAACAAATCTCAGGCTATGAAAAAATTCTTAAGCTGTGTGAACTACCACAGAATTCTATTTCTTTGCAGATGTTTCAGTTTTTATTGTAAATGCATTACTTTGGTACTTGTGTTTATTTTTAAATGATAAACTATATTACTTTGGGATCCTGAATTACTAGATTTTTTATTCAGAAATTATTACAAAAATCAACCCCATGCTCTAAAACAGTTAGACTGGCATTCCTAGCTGCCTAGGTACCTCTGTTGCTGTCAGTGTGAGACCTAGTGCACCGGAGACTGAGCAAGCCTTGAAGTACATGTTTTCACTTGTTGTGTTGAAAGCACTCATGTGTTCTCCCCTCACCCTTCTTTTCTCTAAAGCTGAAAACTCGCCAAGGAACAGAACTGCTAATTCAGTCTGATAATGATGCTGTTATTAATGATTGGTTTAAAGTTCTTAGTAGTACTATCAGTAACCAGGTATGTATTTGATTTAAGTAAAATGTTTTTTCCGTAATTTTTATTACATTTATTTATGGGAAGTGAGCTTGCTGCGGCACTCTTTCTTTTAAATGTGCATTGGTGTTTGGCCTGCGTGTATGTCTGTAAGGATGTCAGGTCCCTTGGAACTGGAGTTACAGACAGTTGTCAGCTGCCATGTGGGTGCTGGGAAGTGAACCCAGGTCTTTTGGAAGAGCAGTCAGTGCTCTTAACTGCTGAGTCATCTCTCCAGCCCCTAAGTAAAATTTTTATTGCAGAGCCAGGTGTGGTAGCACATGCCTTTAATCCTAGCATTTGGGAGGCAGAGGCAGGTGGATCTCTGAATTTGAGGCTAGCCTGGTCTATATGGAGAGTTCCAGGATAGCCAGAGCTACATTGTGAGACCCTTTCTCAATTTTTTTCTTTCTTTCTTTCTTTTTTTTTTTTTTTTTTTTTTTAGATAGGGTTTCCCTGTGTAGCTTAGGAGCCTTTCCTGGAACTCACTCTGTAGCCCAGGCTGGCCTTGAACTCACAGAGATCCGCCTGCCTCTGCCTCCCAAGTGCTGGGATTAAAGGCATGTGCCACCACCGCCCAGCTCTCAATTTTCTTTAATTGCATAGCTGTTTTGTAATTGCTTATTGTATATGCAAATTTCAGTTTACAGATGGAAAGACTGAATGTGTGCATGTATGTGCTAACCCAGGTGGGAAAGGCAAACTTTAGCAATCTGTGTCTAGTGATGTGATTAAACATTCTCACTTATAAAACATTTGTGGATTTGCAGCAGTATTTATATTAGGCATTGGTTCATGAAGAAAGGGACTAACAGCGCTTAGTGCATAGTACTTACTCAGTTCCAGAGTTGTTGGAAGGGATACTGTTTGATGGAGAGAGGCCAGAGGTCAAGTTTGGAAGTGTATGCAGCAGTAGCCTCATCAGTGTGTTTCTAGTGATGTTTTGTCTGCCTTTCTGCTCCTTCTCTTCTGAGGGTGTTCCTTGTTTCCACATTGGGCTGCCAAGGACTGTGTGTTCCCTGCATTCTGAACCACCTCTCACTTTGAGGGTCATCTAGCTGAGAGAAATGCAAGATAACACTTACTAAGGGAGAGGTTAGCTTTTCTAGCAGATAGATCATGAACTATATATAATGTAATATTGTGTAATGTATAATGTTTTTACTTTTATACCTTTCTATTTGTCTCTGAAACCATGACTGACTTTTATTTTAATACCAAAATAAGAATAACCTAAATCTTTTTCCTAATTTAACATACTGATCTTTTTGTCTGTCTCTGGGTTTGCTATGCTTGTTTTTGGTAGTGTGGATCAGCCTAGGGCCTGTGTATGCTTCCACGGAGCTCACCCTTAAAGTCTAAATGTTTTTGGTGGCCAGTGGTTCATTCCTAGGAACCTCCTATGACCTTCATTAAAATCTAGCAGCTTGAGCCCTGTCTCCATCTACTTGGGTATGTCCTTTTCTCTAGCCCATGTAGGTTCAATTGTAACCACAGTACATGCATCCTTGCGTTTAGTAAGTACATGCATGCTCTTGTACTAGGCAGCAAGCAGTACTGTAACACAACTTTCTCTGCCAAAGTTACAAGCAAAGACAGAATAACCAAAGAGGGTAACTGTACATGCAGTCATATGTGATGTACTGTAGTGATGAGGGAGTGTAGCATATTACACAAACATGAAGAAGGGCTAGTCTAGGAAGGCACTGCAGGGCAGTGCTGTGTGTGTTTTTGTTTTGTAGTTGAGATCTCCAGAAACAGGGAATGAGGCAAGGGAAGAGAGAAGAGCATATGTATTTACCGTGAAATGGGAAAGTACCTGCTGTTTTTATAGTGCCAGAAAATAAAGAAGAGCAAATGCGGCTTGTTTCTGGAATCCCAGCCCTTGGAGTGAGGCAGGGAGGCTGCCATGAGTGCAGGCCCAGCCGGGGAGAGAGCTGATCTGAAGAAACACTTATAATGTCACTGAGAGACACTGAGTCCAGAAGACTCAATGATGTAAAGATGTGTTTCCTAAACGATTTCTAGATTGGAGAATTTTGATTCTCATTAAAATTCCAAGTTTTTCTGGTAGAATTTAGAATCTGGTAGATTCTAAAATTCCTTTAGAGATGAAAAAAAGGGCTAAAAATATGTAAGACTTACTTGAAGAAGAAGACCTGATGTATTGCAGATTAGGACTTGATACACCTGTATTAAACAATGAAGCTGCCTGTTTAAGTAGGGGTAGATATACAGATCCGTGGAACAGAGTAAAGTGCCAGATACAGCATTGTGGAGTATATGCTTTGTAGTAAACAGTACTGGTGCAGCTGGGTATCCAAGAAGAAAAGGGAGCTATTCCTTATATCATAAACAGAAACAGATCAGTGGAATAGACCCCAGTGAGAAGGACGAGACAAAGTCCTTAGCTTTGGGAATTCAGTCCACTCTTTCATGCTATACAAATTACATTAGTGAGGTCCTAGAAGAGTACTGGGTGCTTTTCAGCACCTAATACCTATGAGCATTAAGTCTGTCTTCCAGTTGTTTCCACAGTGTAATAATGTGCTCTTAAACTGTTGTCACAGGCAACATGGCTGTCACGGCCAGGAGTGTAAGTCTGCTTTGTCTTTTCTCGCCCCGACTTCTAACTGCTGTTTGTGCCACCCACATGTAATGTCAAGTGAGGCAGGTATACCTAGCGTTCTGTGAGTTACCACTGCTAATTTTTTTTAGAAGTGAAAGTTAATGTCATTAAAGGAAAACATACTGATCAAATACCTAAATCATACATACTACATACTGTTTCCTAAAATCACTGGTAAGAGTCAATTATGGCTCATTCTGAAAATTAAGCCATTCAGCTACAGCAGTACTAGAAGTGACGTGTGTGTGTGTGTGGAAAACCTCTCACCAACAGGCAGCAGCAGAGGCTGATGAAGCAGTTGAAGAGGAGGCACCAGATTCGCCGGGCGTAGAAAAGCAGGATAAAGAAAAGGACCAGAAGGAGCTTAAAAAACTGCGCTGTAAGCTGTTCCCTCATTTGCTGGTGGTGGATCCTAGGTTTTAAATAAATGCCCATATAAAAATGCAGTTTTCAAGTATTAGAAAAGTGACAGGGCCAAGTACTGTCTTGTTGTTCTTCATTGTTTTTAACCACAGTGTTCATCCATATGATGTCCTCATATTCTACAGTACACTTCTCTTGAAGCCTCTAGGAAGCTGGGCTTTGTTAAGTTAAAAATACATAGCGCACACCTTTAATCCCAGCACTCGGGAGGCAGAGCCAGGCGGATCTCTGTGAGTTCGAGGCCAGCCTGGGCTACCAAGTGAGTTCCAGGAGAGGCGCAAAGCTACACAGAGAAACCCTGTCTCGAAAAACCAAAAAAAAAAAAAAAAAAAAAAAAAAAACCATAGTTTTGCATAGAGTCTTAGGCATTTGGAAGCCCAAAGTCAAGGGAAAATTGTTCCACCCCTACCCCAGGCACCAGGCAGCCCACTGTCATGTGCTTATGCACACAGCCATGCGCTCAGATCTCCAGAGCACAGACAGGCGAGAGCAGAGCTAGGCCAGTAGTTTTAAGAAGGACAGTTTTGAGCTCAGAAGTATATTATTGATGTTGGCCATTAGCTGTGACTCCACACCTTTTCCAGTTTCTCTTAACTAATCCATGTGCTTAACTAAGGATTTCCTGACCTCCTAATTAAATGATTAGAAAGCCAGTTCTACTTTTGTTTTCCAACAATATAATGAAGATTTTACACACACACCATCACCACCACACAGCAATGTTAACACAAAATTTTGTGATTTGTAAGGGCTTCTATGTGGTCCAGGCTGTCGTTAAGCTCCCTGTGAAGCCAAGACTGGCCTTGAGCTCTTGATCCTCCTGCCTCCATGTCTCATAGAGGGGATTATAGGCATATGTCACCAAGCCTGTCTTAAAATTTTTATTCTTGATTGATATATTCTTTACCGTTAATGTTCTCTAAGCATAATTATTTTTTAACAAATTTCATGTTAGTGTAGCTCATAAATCAGGATCAAAGGTATTATAGAACAGGCTTTGTGTGCTCCATTCTTATGTAAGAGTACAGATAATTATAAAAGCATTAGATACAAATATGTGGACTTTTCAGACTCTTAAGCAGTTCACTAGAATAGGAATTTTGGTTTATGTTGTGAATTTTGCGTGTGTGGTCTTTTACCTCTGATACTGATGGAAAAGTAAAATCACTTGTTAAGATCTTGACTCATACCAAAGAAAGTATAGGTGTAGCCTGCTTTTAGTGATAAAAATGATAATTTTGCTTAAAATTAAAATAACCATTTCTTCTGTGATGTTTGTTGGTTTGTTTGTTTGTTTAATTTTTGGGCCATGGATCGACATATTTTGAGTCATCTGTAGAAAAACTTTTACTAGAAAAGTTTCCTGAAATAACCTAGTATCTGTTTGTCTAAAGCAATGAAAGGATCCAGCATGGATTCTTCAGAGCAGAAGAAAACTAAGAAAAACTTAAAGAAGTTTCTTACCCGACGCCCCACATTGCAAGCTGTTCGTGAGAAAGGTTATATCAAAGGTATGTACAAGAAGTGGTATTTACAATAGTGAATGTTAGCTGAATCAGAAATAAGGTGTTTGAAGTTAAAACTGAACATTTTTAACATTTTCATTTTTTATCCCTTAAGTTTTCAACTACACAGATGAAGGTATTTGAATAATTACCATTGATTTTTTTTTTAAATGCGCGTGTAAAGTGTAGCTAAAACATGGAACCAGGCATAAATCCCAAACTACATTTTTGAAGCCCTTTATCAGAGAAGAACAGATGAGATGTGTGCTGGGTGGGCATTGGAGTTCTTAGATGTCATGAAAATTTTTGATTTTGCGTTGCCAAGATCAGAAGTTAGAAATGTGACAGACAACCACAAACAGCATGAGCGCAAACAGGACGCCTAGTTCTGTTCCTGATTGTTTGCTCTTAGTCTAATTTAAGGGAATTTTAAAATTGGTAAAAGATGTTTCCCCCAATTGTATGTTTCGTAATTCATTTATGATCACTGTAATGCACCAGCAAGTAGGAAAGTGTTTCTTAAATGCACATATGTCTTCGTATATCTACAGTTCTTATAACTGTGTTTAACACCGAAGATTACAATTTTAAATTTGTGACTCATGTCACTGGCATTTATTCAGAAGTAAAGGTGAAGGTAATATATAATGTGCATGTATGAGTCTGGTTATGAGGTTTGTAACAGAGACTCTCACCGGAAATCTGTTTGCAAAGCATCTTCTCAGTTGAAAAGCAAAGATGAGTCTCATTAAGGATAGATATAAGACTTCTAAAATATGCAAGAATTGACTGATTCACATTAGCAACTGTGCCTGGGTTTAGTGGAACACATCTATATTCCTAGTGCTTGGGAGGTGAAAGCATATAGATCAGAAGTTCAAGGTTATCCTCAGCTGTATAACTCAGCATGGGTTGAGATCATGTTTCAAAAAACAGACAAGCAAAAACAGAAAAATGTGGCTCAAGAGATGAGTCAGTGGTTAAGAATGTGTACTGCTCCTGCAGAGGACCACTGTTTTGTTCCCAGCACCCTAGGGGGCTTACAACCTCCTGTAACTACAGCTCCAGGGGATCCAGTGCCTTTGACCTCCATGGACACATGCCCATACCCATGCATAGACATAAAATAAAAATAATTAAAACCTCAACAAAACAAAACGAAGTAACAATCTGTCTTAGTGTTTCTATTGCTGTGGAGAGACACCATGACCACAGTAACTCTTATAAAGGAAAACGTTTTAATTGGGGATGGCTTACAGTGTTAGAGGTTTAGTCTGTTATCTTCATGGTGGTGGGACATGGTACTATACAGGCAGACATGGTGCTAGAGAAGGAGCTGAGAGTTCTACATCCTGATCTGCAGGAGCAGAAGGAGAGACTGCCACACTGGGTGTGGCTTGAACATATATGAGACCTCAAAGCCCACCTTGATAGTGACACACTTCTTCCAACAAGGTCACACCTCCTAATAGTGCTACTCTGTATGGGCCGAGCATTCAAACACATGAGTCTGTGGGGACCATACCTATTCAAACCATCATACAATCTTAGGGGTTACAAATAAGTACTAATGGATAAAGCATGTAGGTTGGTTTGTTGGTTAGAGCCTTCAAAAAAGAGACAGGAGGGTCATAGAAACAACTAAGTTCATCAGGCTTTCTCACTGAGAAATACTGAGTTGTCACCTTGTGGAGGTACAGCACTTCAGACGTTTTATTATCGTCAATACTTAGCATATATATGCAAGGTCTAAACTGTTTGTTTAAAAGATTAATGGAACAGCTTTTGAAACACATTTTGTGGAATTGAGTGTCAGCACAAGAAGAGTACATAGCTTGTTTTGGTAGTTTTTAAATTATTTGGGTATTTTCTAAGTGCTATGCATGAGCATAGGAGCCGTGAGCACTTGCTGGTAAGAACTGCAAGGTTCTTGCCCTCAGCATTTACTGGAGTGGCAGGCAGACAGGGTAATAATATGAACAGTGGTGAATACTGTGAGCCTTTTCCAGTAATCCAGTAGAAAGTGATTGGAATTGGTTTTTTTAGGAAAGGATAGTTGGATTTTTCTAAGGAGGTGATTTTTGCCTGAGACCAGGGTTAAAGAAAGGGAACCAACCGTATTTAGGGACCATGCTCTCTCTGCAGGAGGAATAAAAACACAAAGCCTTCTCGGCAAGAGTGAATTGTAGTCTTAGAGTTTATTCGGAAAGATTGATGTGAGGTTGGAGGAGGCACATGTGTGCACGCTGAAGAACTTAGCCGTTTTCTGAACTGACATTCAGCAGTGTGATACATTTAAAAAATCTCTTTCAGATCAGGTGTTTGGATCTAATCTTGCTAATCTGTGTCAGAGAGAGAATGGGACAGTGCCAAAATTTGTGAAGTTATGCATTGAGCACGTCGAAGAACATGGTAAGAGGATGCTTCCAAGTTTTGTTTTTCACGTTAAGCAAAACAGATTGTTTCAGCACCAGAATCCCTAGGGCTGGGCCAGCAAGGCGACTCAGAGGTAAAGTGCTAGCCACCAGGCTGAGGACCTGAGAGAGAGAAAAAGAACCATTTTCTACAAGGTCCTTTGACCTTCACACAAGTACTGTGGCACCCCTCGCACGTACGCATAGTAAATAAGTGTAACAAAAGCTCTTAGAAGATTTTATGATTTTTGAGTGAGGCAACTAGAAGTTCCTTATGGTCCTGAAAGTATAAAAAGAAATGAAGCATTTGTGTGCAGAAATATTACATAATTTCACCTGTTTTAAATTATGGCCTTCAGGCATCATTCAGTGTTTGATATGTCACTATGGTGTCACCCCAAGTCTTTTGGAGTTACCAGTGCTTAAATGAAGGCAGTGGTGACTGAAGCTAAGTTCAGGGACTGATGTGCTGGTGGGGTTGCTCCAAGGATGCTGTTCACTCAATGAGAGAATGCTTGTGTAGGATAGAAAGGAGAGTTCAACTATAGAGTGTCGGGATGCATACATCCTTATAGGTCATTGCCTGAGAGTACGGCTAACTAATTAGTATTTTATTTCACTTTGACATATACTTAGTCTAGCTCCTTCTGTCTTATGACTGACAGTGTATTGGTTGTAGTCACAGCATCTGTGTGTATCAGAAGCATCTGGCACAGTTAGCAGCTTGTGTTACTTCATTTGGAACTTCTGCCAGTTTTGGATCTTTGGCCCATTGACTCTGTCAATGTGACAGTCAAGGCTTCACACTGTTTACTTGCTTTATTTGAGGCTAAATAATTAATAGTTACTATAAATATGCTTTGTTTGGTATGTACAGCTTTGTTATTTAATAAATACTATTTTTTTTGGTTTAATTATATGAGTTTCAAATGATTCTGGCCATACATGAAAGAATAAGTATTATCACATGATTTGTTCTCTATAGAACCACTAGTTACGAGCTTTTGGTAAGTCTGCCATAAGCAAGTGGTGTGACAGACACTGGAAAAGAGTGCCGGTTCTTTCGTATATGCATTTACATTTTCAAGTTGTGTACAAAAATGGATCAAACATTTACTTTTTAAACCATCCTCAGTTTATCTCAGCTGTTGGTATTTTGAGTTTTGTGAGATGTTTTGCATGAGCAAAGCTACAGTGTACTTGATAAACAGAATTTCTGGTGTTTATTAAACAGAATTCATAGTAAATTGCCACCTCATTCCCCTGCCAAGAGTCTAAAAAGCCATTTAGAGAAAGAGACTATTTGTCCGTTTCATTTTCAGCTAATGCTGAGATTAAGACTTCTGAAGCTGGATACAGTGTGTCTGTAGCTCCAACTGCTTGGGCAGCTGAAGCAGAGGACTGCTTGAGCCCAGGATATTGAGGCCAGCCTGGTCAACATTGTAAAATCCCCAAATGGAGACATTTATGCATCTTTAGAAGCAGCAATGAGTTTCTTTCAAACATGAACTATTACTTCCTTGTAGGTTTAGATGTTGATGGTATCTACAGAGTAAGTGGCAACCTTGCAGTCATCCAGAAGCTGAGATTTGCAGTCAATCATGGTAAGAGGGCACACCCTACTGTTACGTCCACCAGCACTGCCCAGAGCTTTAAGAACTGGTTCAAAGCAGCTTTTAAAATGTCTTGTTCCCCCGTTTTCAGATGAGAAATTGGATCTGAGTGACAGTAAATGGGAAGACATTCATGTCGTCACTGGAGCACTCAAAATGTTTTTTCGAGAATTACCAGAACCCCTTTTTACATTCAATCATTTCAATGATTTTGTGAATGCAATTAGTAAGTATGTTGTTTACTCAGTTTTTTTTTTCCCCCCTTAATACTGAAAATCATTTTACAAATTAAGCTGTTGGATGGTTTGGTCTTTTTTAAACAAGTTTTTCAGTGGGTTGTATAACTCCAGAGATTTTAAATGTGACCACCAGATGTCACTGTGTATCACCAAACACCAGCTTCCCAACTGTGTCACTGCCTTTCATTCTACTTCCTACTGTTTTAGAACAAGACCCAAGGCAGCGTGTCACTGCCGTTAAGGACCTAATCAGACAGTTGCCAAAGCCAAATCAGGATACAATGCAGATTCTGTTTAGACACCTCAAAAGGTAAGAGACTGTACGGGTAGGAAGTGTGGGGTAGTACAGTGGAGGAGAGCCCGAGGGGCAGGAGCACCCAGACCCCATTCCGTTCCTAGATGGGTCACTTGCTGTCATTGTAAGTTTTTAAAAGAAACTCAGCTTGTAGCATTTATTTCTTCTAGTAAAAAGCGTTAGTGTGAAGACTTGGTTCAAGTTGGTATTTTCTGTAAAGTGTTTATATAATGCTCACCCCACAGTAGGTGTTCTGACAAGTCTGAGGTTAATTAACACCAAGATGAGATGAGATGGTCTAAGTGAGGCATGTTACATTGTTTTAAAACAGAGCTTTCGTGGCCCTGGATTACTGCTTCACAGCTACTTTAATACGTGGTTTTGTTCATGTTTGGAACATGGAAATAGTAAAGCAGGGCTGGCGAGATGGCTCAGCATGGAAAGGCTTGTGCCAGTGAATCTGAGGGTCTGTGTTCAGTCCCCAGCCCCACACGGTAGGAGGAGATAACTGGCTCTCACAAGTTGTCCTCCTAACTTCCACATGTGCCCTGTGGCTCATGTACACACACACACACACACACACACACACACACACACACACACACACTAAATAAGCGTGAAAATAATAAAATATTAAAGTACCAATTAGAGACAATTTTTTAATAATATTAAATTGAAACTTGTGATTTTTATTCCCCGATGAAGTACCCTCCCCATGTAGAAGGTAGATCACTCTTACCTGAATTACAACACATATTTAAGTCTATATCCTATTCTGAAAACGAAGCTAAAATACCACACATTTAAAGTTTGCCACAGTATGTATAATGCTGATCTTTCAGCTGTTAGTTAAGAACCTGGCTCCATGTAGCAGCCAGGTTGAAGTTACATGGTTAAGCCCTGCCTGTCTCTCTTTCTAAATGCAGACTATTGGGTTTGTAATACAATTCAAAGTTCTCCTCTGTTTTTTAAACACGTTTGTTTTCTCTCTCTAGGGTTATAGAAAATGGAGAAAAAAACCGAATGACCTATCAGAGTATAGCAATTGTTTTTGGCCCCACTCTGCTAAAGCCAGAAAGAGAGACTGGTAATATAGCGGTTCATACTGTGTATCAAAACCAGATTGTAGAGCTGATTCTCCTGGAATTAAGCACTGTCTTTGGACGCTGACTCATGAGAAACAACTGTGGTATAGAAGCTGGATTCCAGAGATTTCAAGTCTTATCCATGGTGTGTTTCATTTTGGACCAAGCAGAGACTGATTTTGCACTTTTCTGAGGGTCAGAGAGGAAGAGGAGAGTGGAGATGCCAGCGGGGCCCTCATTTGCTGCTTAGTTGCAAGCAAACAGCAAGCTATGACTGTGTGTAATTTTGGGTTCATTTTATCCTGGATGCTTGCATTTCATACTCTGAATATCAATGAAAATCAAAACTCAGAATTCTAACCAGTCATATACACTGGATAATTTGGTAAGGAAAACTGTGTGGGTCCCTGTGTTGTTGCCCTTGCTGTCCCCAAACTGGATAATGTAGATTCCTTCTCATGCTCTGTAAGCTCTTTACTTGGTACAATGATAGTCACTGTCATTTTAAAAAACGCTCCTGGGCGTTGAAAACAAATGAAGTTGATCCATTTGAGACCTGTGTACTGCCTTTTTCAGGGTTTCTGCGTGAGTGCTGAAGCTCATAACCCAGGTAGAATCCCTGGGTGAAGGTTTGCTGTCTGATTTTGCTGTCTCACAGTATCCTTGCTGGAACCTTAGTTGCTTGTTGGGACAGCACACTGACAGTACTTAAAACACTGTGATATACTGGAGTTCTGGTTAGTCTAAGTCAAATCAGGGTATTTGGTACCTGTCTTGCTGTTCTGAATTATAGCTAACAATCCTGATTATATTTAGTGCCATATTGAGTACTTGGTATGACCCTGTGGAAACAGATGTTGTTTGATGTAAATATGGGCTAAGGACTTAATATAATTTAGCTTATGTATATACCTGTGTTGTCTAGGCTCAGAGTACATCTAACCCAATGTTTCTAATCATGACATTGGTAACCGTTTCCATGAATATTAGGCTTTCTCCAGAAATAGGCCATTATTTGGGAAAGTTAAACCGTGCACTTTTAGGTTTTAATTACATTTACAGGCAGATCACTGCAGTGAGAATGGTACTGGGAAATACTGACTGAGTAGACTTGCTAAATAGTGAACACACTACAAGAGGAGCATTTTAGGTTATTTAATATGTACAGAAGACATTAGGAAAATCATTATAGAATTCTAACCCCCACTTGAATAGTGGAAACCTGTGTAAATTAGATGGATGTTGGATAGAAAATGACACTGCGAAATTTGAGTATTTTCTTTTTACATTACTAATGTAGATTGATTTGTATAATAAAACAGGGTTTGGAAGGTTTTGTTACAGGGAGGCATGGTCTGTTGAAGATTTTTAAATGTATTTTTCTAGATTAACTGCTGTATATGAAATGTCTAATCTAATAAAGGAAACTATAATATGCTTAGAGTTTTTTTTCCATTGGAGATGTGCATTTTGGTTCTTAATTTTTTGTTGTTGTTTTATTTACTGACATACTTTTATACCTCATTTCAGAAAATCAACCAAATCCATATTTCCTGTGGCAGATCGACTTTCCCTACTCCTCTGTTTTCTGTTCTTTCTGTACCAACAGCTCCCTAACACCACACACTTCTTCATCAGCGTTTGGAAGGAAATGATTTGTGACCATGATTCTTTTTATAATTTCCAGATTGCCTTCCTGGGGAACAATTTATGTGTGTGTGTACGATCTGTGCAGAACCTTTTTCCTAAGTCTTGTGGCTAAGATACGTCTGTGCTGTAATCTTCTTAAATATACAACAGGCTAAGCTGCTTGCCAGTGGACACAGATTGCTTCGGGTGGGGAGAAGTTCCAGATCAGCACGTGCAGAACTGCAGGTGCCGTTAATAATGCATTGTGCTTTAGGGCTCTTGTGTCTTGACTATGTACCAGGAAACCAGTTAGACTTAAGTCTGTGATCTGTGGTGTTCTTTCTCTTGGTGGTCATGAACATGTCAAAGGGTTAAAATTGTCCTGTGTTTCTTGTTTCAAAGTACATGTGTGTATGCAAAGTCCTTAATGTTGTATTGGTCTACCACTAATAATTGTATTGTAATAGTAGTGTATGTACAATGAGATCAGTGTCTTGTGTTTTCATCCTTTGTGAATTAAAAATTATCAATTGTTTTTGTAATAACAAAACCAGTAATATTTTCCTGTCTTGACAACTCGATTTTTTAGCAGAAAATATATTAAAAGCTAAAAATAAATGTTATCAGTGGAATTTCATTTACTAACAGGCCTTTCTTCAAGATATCACAAAAGAGACAATGGAAAGAAAAAGTGTATTCAAATCACTATTAAAATTCTAGTTGAAAAATACTTCCTTAAATTTTGTATCAATGAGGTATTTTACCTTTTACTCTGAAGAATATGAAATATCTCTGAAAAGATGTTGTTTTAGGTAGTGGTGAATCCAATTAATTTTTTTTTCTTTTGTGAAGACTATAAATAAAATAATGAATTCAGCCCAACTTCAGACTTAATGGCCGAGAGGCCATGTTCATAGAAATACATCCACACATAAGTATGTATATAGTTTTTGCCCATGGACGTGAAACTCACTAAAACTAGTAGTGACTGATGCCTGGAGACCCGTGACTGTTCTGATGGCAGCACTTACACTTTGAAAGCCACATACTGGATAGTAAGTCTGCAGCAGCAGAAAAAGTACTCTGTACTTGTGCCAAGAATGTTTTTTCTACCTAGTGAGAGAGAGAAGCTTCTAACAAAAGTAAGTGTGGAATTTCCTAGGAGTTAGTACTCCTCAGACGTCTGTATAGGAGTATACAGCAGTGTCCAGAGTACTTAGAGGACAGCCTGCTCTCACTGGTCTAGGAAAAATCACATGTTCTAATACTGCCCTCGGACAGACGTGTGGAAGTGCTTAGAAAGTAGGATTTTGTGTAGTTCACTTTGTGTCTAAACTCTAGCCCTCAGCCCTGATCTGATGGTTCTCATTCAGGAAGTGCACCTCCAGACTAGAAAAGGTATTTAATATGCCCGATGTTCAGTTTATGTCATTAGTGTGGGAAATGGAGCGCATTTTTTAAAAACATTTTCTAGTACAACTAATAGAGTCCTCTTAACTGTGACTTTTAGTTTGAAATAAAAGAAAAAAAATAAGCAAATGGGTACAGAAAACGAGCAGACTTATAACAGTGGTGTATTGAAGTCTCCTGGAAATCCATGAGCTTTAAAGTCAGGCCGAACCAAGCCAGACTGCTTAGTGGAGAAAGGGGAGGCACGGGATGCCTGATGAGATGGTCTCTAACTGCCAGGGCAAGTGAGTCTCCTGAAGAATCCCAATGAGTCTTCTCCATGCAGCTCTGTAGACCAAGGGTGGTGGTGAGTATATTCAGCTTGGTTGCACTTTCTCACATTACCCTTATGTGGGTCTGGCACTTGAGTGAACCCTTTGATTTCCTTTTGCTGCCCTTCTCCCATGGCACCATGTGAGCAGAAGCATTTTCAGTGCTCACATACGGCAGTTGCAGAACAAGGTAATGACTGGACAAACCACAATATACACTTAGCGAAGTCTGATTTCTTTTCCTTCCTACACGCTCCCTCCCGTTATTTTACTTCCTGCCAGTGTACCCAGATAAGCATGCTTTGGTAAAGATGTTTAATTACTGAGGCTGGTAGTCAGCGCTTCTAAGTAGTTCTGATACTTGTGGTTCATGGCAAGTGACACTGACGCTTGTCCTGAGCCATACACTACTGATGAAAAAACATCAGAATGACATGCAATGCTGAGCAGCTCTAGCAGCAGGCCCTTCCAGGGGAAGAAGTGGCTCAGGGACCTGGAGGTTCTGCATAACATTCAAAGCCTTTGATCCCTTTGGGGCATTTTGAAAGTTCACATTTAGGCAAGAGCAATGGGAAACTGTTTTGAACTGATAAATGAAAGGCTAGTAGGAGCCTTCATAGCCATAGGGGATTTGTTTTAACAGGCCTGGATTGCTTATGAATGCCCCAAATTACAAGCATACTCATTAACTAAAGCCTGAGGCTGAAAGGAACTAGTTCCCCCTATCAATAAAAATCTATTAAGTATATTAATAAATTCTGGGCTGTTTGATCAAAGTTATTTTTATTAACATTTTCATTATATGATATATTTTGATCATGTTTTTCTATTCCAGATTCTCCCTGCTTCCCTACACACCAAACTTCCTTATCTCAAAAAAGAACAAAACAAAAAGATGAAAATCAAAACAACCAATAAGACAAAAAAATGACAAAATAAAATTTTTAAAAAAAAGCCACAAAACAAATAGACAAAAGTACCACATGGAGTTCATTTTGTGTTGGCCAGTTTCTCTTGGGCATGGGACGTGCTCTGATATGAGCTTGCTATGCCCAGTGAGACTCCATTGGAGAAAACTGGTTCTTCCTTTGTCAGTGGATAGCAATTGCAGACAGCTTCTTAGTACAGGGTTGAAGCCTGTGTCTGTTGTCCCTGCACCCCATTTCAATGCTGGGACCCCATCTGGCTTGAACACATGTAGGTCTTATTTAGGCTGCTACAGTCTCTGCGAGTTGATATGTGTATCAGCCCCGTTGTGTCTGACACTTGAAGTTACCCACCACCTCTGGCTCTTAGAATCTTCTCTTCTGCATAGATCCTGAGCCCTGAGGGGAGGGGTTTGATGAAGATGTTTCCTTTAGGACTGAGTGCTCCAAGGTTTCTCCCTCTCTTTACATTGTCCAGTTGCGTATCTCTTGATTTCCTTCTAATGGAAGAAGCAGCTTCTCTGATGAGGGTTGAGCAATGCACTGAACTATGGGTAAAGCAACAAGTCATTAGGAGGCATCTTATTGCTCTGAGGAGCTACTTTCGATTGTCAGTTTAACATCAATTTGAGTTGTGCCTTATTCATAAATGATCACCTTGGGGATGCCTAAAGCCTTGGACAGTACCAAACTAATTATTCCTATCTGTATTTGTCCATCCATTTATATATATTTGTTTCTTCTTATGTGTGGGCTCTGTATTTGTGGATTCAGCCCATCAGCGATCAAAAATATCCAGCATAGCAAATATTACGTTTTTGTAAGTGATCAAGATGACTTAAATTATATGGGAACATGCGTAGGCTCAAAACTGTAATACAGTAAATACTGTAGCTTTAAGGCTTCTGTGGATTTTAGTATCTGCTAGGGAAGACAGTCTTAGAACTGAGAGATCAAGGCACTGTTTTTCCAGTGTAGCCTGCAACATTGTCAGGGACAACCAGCATTAATCTGTCCTTCCATGTTTTGTTTTTATAACTTGGTGATGTCCTCACTTTGTTTTGTTTTTTCATCACTACACTTGCACTGTGGGGCCATCATTAAATAAAAGAAGTTAACTTGAAAGCAAACACTGGTTCATCTGATAGCCCCAGATAACTACCGGGTGATACAGGAAGTGTATACAGTGTGGCTTTGCCAAACAAAAGGATGATTTGTCTCAGGCAGGATAGAGATTTCATCTTTCTACTCAGAACAGTGAACAAATTTATCAACTATTTTTTGGATTTTCCATTTACTAATTTAGAACTACCACTGTACAGTTTTGTCACAAACAGCTGTAATCACAGAAAGAAAGTGCAGGAAGGGAGGGGCTATTATAAGGCACATTCCAGATCTAGATCAATATTACCATTTGGGGGGGCATAACTTGTTTCTTTTTGTTTGTTTGTTTTTTGTTTTGTTTTGTTTTGTTTTTCCAGACAGGGTTTCTCTGTGTAGTTTTGGTGCCTGTCCTGGATCTCGCTCTGTAGACCAGGCTGGCCTCAAACTCACAGAGATCACCTCCCGAGTGCTGGGATTAAAGGCATGTGCCACCGCTGCCCGGCTCATTTTGGGTCTTATTGTCAGACTAAGATAATTTTATGTGACATTGAAATTCTACTCTTTTATACATTATATAGGTGGCATGGGGTGGGGCCTGGCTTCTATCTCTTCATTCTGGCTGCATAGAAAATAAACCAGCATCTCTCTCCCGCTCCCTCCTTCCCTCCCTCCCTCCCTGGCAAAGAATTAAGACTCAAGTGTTCTTTTTGCACCCGTTGGTGTTCCTGGACAGACCATTGTGTGTATTCGTCTCTTCAGTGTGTGGACTTTCAGTTAGTTCTGTATAACAGCGCTGTCCAAATACTGTAGGTGTCAACCACATGTGAAAGTTCTTTGTGGTAAAACACAGTTAAGATTTGCTATTTTAAGCAGGTAGCTGCATGGCTGAACATGTATCGTGTGCAGCCATGTGCGCCTCCATCTCCACAACTTCACCTCACTGAGACTTGCCCTCTTACTGAACAACGACACCCACCTCCACCTCAAGCCCTTGGCCTATACATTTCTGTTTTCTGTCTCTGTAGTTGTAACTAATTCATCGAAATGGAGTCATACAGTATTTGCCTTTTTATGACTGGCTGTTCATTTCCTCGTGTCTTTAAGGTACTTTCATTTATAGTATATGATAGGGTTCCCATCCTTTTACAGGTTGAATTACATTTTTTTTTTTTTTTTTTTTTTACTTATTGTCTATCGGTAGGCAGGGTGGTTCTCACATCTTGGTCACTGTGGATAATGCTGTTAGAAGACAGTATGGATAACTATCTCTTTACATCCCAGCACTTGATGGGAAGCAGAAGCAGGAGGATCTCTGTGAGTTATCGGCCAAGCCTGTGTTACAGAATAAGAACCAGCCTTGTGAGGCCCTGATTGACAGCAGCAAAAAAGACTCTTGGCAGTGGTGTTGAATCTGACTTCAAAGATGACAAGACAAATTGACTGTCATGACATTTTGTGTTTAAAAGAAATTTTAAAAGTGGGGCAGAGGGGACCCACAAAGAGGGCTAGAATATTTACAATCATATCTGGTAAGGAACTGAGATGCAAAACTCAAAAACCCAATTCAAAACAAGCAAAGGACTTGAATATTTACTCCAAAATACATGGATAGCCATTGAGCCTGTGAAAAGAAGCCCAGTGTCTGGTCAAAGAAGTCAGTTTGGTGTTTTTGTTTTTGTTTTTTTTTTTTTTTTCCGAGACAGGGTTTCTCTGTGTAGTTTTGCGCCTTTCCTGGAACTCACTTGGTAGTCCAGGCTGGCCTCGAACTCACAGAGATCCACCTGGCTCTGCCTCCCGAGTGCTGGGATTAAAGGCGTGCGCCACCACCGCCCGGCTAGAAGTCAGTTTGGAAAGAGATTTCAGCCTCACACCCATAGGGTGGCTGCTTGCAGGAAAGATAGATGTAAGGATGTGGAGAGACTGGAATGCTTGCACCAGTTAGCAGTCCCCTGTTGAGGATGCAAAACCACTGTCATTTCAGAAGACTTGTTCTTCTCAATAACTCCTTAGTATAGTAACCTGTGGTGATATATTGTGTCCCCCAATATATTGTGCACCCTAATAAAACTTACCTGGGGTCAGAGAACAGAACAGCCACTAGATTAGACATAGAGGCCAGACTGTGGTGGCATTCACCCTTAATCCTAGCATTCCGGAGGCAGAGATCCATCTGGATCCCTGTGAGTTCAAGGCCACACTGGAAACAGAGCCAGGCATGGCGGCACACACCTTTAATCCTAGGAAGTGATGGCAGGAAGCAGAAAGGTATATAAAGCATGAGGACCAGGAACTAGAGGCTTTTAAGGTTTTAGGCTTTTTAGTAGCAATTCAGCGGAGACACTTTTGGGTGAGGACTCGGAGGCTTCCAGTCTGAAGAAACAGTATCTGATGAGGAGCTGTCAAGGTGACAAGGTGAGGGTGGCTGTGGCTTGTTCCTATTCCTCCCATCTTTCAGAATTTACCCAAATATCTGGCTCCGGGTTTGTTTTTTTTTTGTTTTTTTTTTGTTTTTTTTAATAAGACCATTTAGCAATTTGTGTTACAGTAACCACATTTCAGATGCCCAGTAGTAGTAACATCTTGTGGCCAGCATTATCTCATCCTCAGAGAACATTTCTGAAGATTGATTGTGAAGAATAAATAATTATGAAACAAAAATTTTTTACCAAGTTCTTAGGTAAAAGAACTAAGGCATAGAATGTTTGGTTGTTGCCCAAGACACTAGAGTTTAACATTAGGGAGGGAATATAGTTTCTATAGAGGGTTTCCAAGCCTGAAGACCTGTCACAGCATGGACCTACCTCTGGTAGCATTAGGGCTACCAGAGAAGGCAGAATGTAGTGTGATTTCCAGTTACAGTTCATCAAAAATGGGTTTAAAAAAAGACACATTGGAACTGTTTTAAAAGAAACCTCATTCTCGTCATAGGGGTGGGCTGTACTAAGAACCTGCTCAGAAACCGTGTTACAAACATATTTAAATGTTAGGAATTGGTGGGAAAGATTTTCTAAATCCTATTTTAGGGACTCTGTAGAACCAGTGAAAGCCTTGGGATCTGAGCTGCTTCACTCCACCCCTACAGACTTCAGGGGTGTCCTGGAGATAGCAGGGAGGTCTCTGGGTGCCTGCCTGCCATCCACCCTCTGCAGACTGCAGGGCTGTCCTGGAGGGGAGGGTGTCTCTGGGTGCCTGCCTGCCTGCCTGCCATCCACCCTCTGCAGACTGCAGGGGTGTTCTGGAGCTAGCAGGGAGGTCTCTGGGTGCCTGCCTGCCATCCACCCTCTGCAGACTGCAGGGGTGTCCTGGAGAGAGCAGGGTGGTCTCTGGGTGCCTGCCTGCCATTCACCCTCTGCAGACTGCAGGGGTGTTCTGGAGATAGCAGGGGGCGGGGGTGGTCTCTGGGTGCCTAACATCCAGGCATGAATGGAAGAATGTTGGTATTCTCGAAACAAGTCACTGGGTCTGCACGTGATTGCGTCAGCTGCCTGCTGAAGTGTGGATTAAACTTCACAGGAAGAGCCTCCAGAACAGGTGGGCAATTTGTATTTTTGTTTTTCATCAAATTACTGTTTGGTTTATTTTAAGAGTGCAGGCCACGCCCCCCCCCCCCCCCCCCGAGGTAATACTCATGCATAGTTAACAGACAATGTTCTAGTTGAAGAAGCTGTTATGGATGTATTTTTAACCTTGTTCTAAAGGCTTTCTATGAATAAGGTTCTTTAAATTCTGGAAAGGGAGTGTGGTTCCCTTCAATCCAGCTTATTGTGTTTCAGTTCAGACTGAGATCGTGGGAATTCGGCTTCTCCCTCTAGAGCAGTGGACTCACCCCTGCTTCTCACCAAGAGCCCAGGGACAGGAAGCTTCTTGTCAGCCTTCTCCCTTCCTACTCTGTTCCCATTGTTTGCTTTCACAGTTGAGTTGCTCCCCTGGAGCTGTGATAGGACTTCCTGAGGACTGTCCTATCCTTCAAGTGTCCAGCTTTTCCTGGAGAAGATGGACTCAAGTGACAAAGGCATGGGGTGGGGGGAGGCGGTGTGTGTCAAAAAAGCCAACACTACCATGTTGAGAAAGAAACTAGATCATTTCGGTCAAGCAAGAATCCTAGCATCCTTGGGTAATAGTTCTATGTGTTCTGTGAATCCCACCTTTGGTTAAAGAACCAATCTAAAGGAACATCCCTGATACACAGTTACTGACCTATAGTTAGTTACATCCTGTCTCCCGACCCACTGTTAGTCAAGCTGGTCCCCTGGGCATTGCCAGTGACCATGGCTGGGCATCCTTAGCCATCAAACTGTTTTTTGTCAATGCCCCGCTGCCATCAAATTCCACAAAACAAACATCACCCGGTATGAGGTGGCTCTTTTAAACCATGTGTCCAGAAACACCCATGGGAAGAATATGAACAACCTACCAGGAAGTCCTCCCTTACTCACTGAACAAATTCTGTGCATTTGTTGGATGTTTAGGATTATGCTGTCCTCTGGGGCTACAATCGTGACCAGAACAAACAGGGCTGCTCACACATTCACAGTCAAAATTGACGTTGGCTGCTGCATCTCGGACGTATTGAAGATGACCAGTTGCAGTAGCTCTTTTAAAAGTCCCTCAGGGCCGAGCATGGAGGTTCGTGCCTCTAAAGGATGACCAGTAACTGCAGAGTTCCAGGATGGAGCCTTGCACTAAAGAAAATGTGCTGAAAGTGAGAGTGGGATGGAGGCGGTAACCAAGCTGATGTGGATCAAAGTGGGAAAGAGAAGACACCAAAATCCATCTGCAGGGTATTTTAATAGAGGGTACAAATAGCATCAGCATGAACTCTGAAGGTGACAGGAACCTGGTCTAGTCTCGCCTCAACACTTTGGGAAAACTAATTTTGCATAAAAATAAGCAAAAATAGTATCAAGGTCACATCCGTAATGGAACAGGGAGCAGATTACCACGTGGGGAACTCAAGCATGCCAGAAACACCCAGGAAACTGCAGCTCGCAGTAGCACAGCAATGGCATGGAATATCTAGGATTAGAAACGGGCCAGTAAGATGGCTCAGCAGCAGAAACACCCGCCACTAAGCCTGATAACTGGAGTTTGATTCCCAGGATCCACTTAGTGGAAGGATCGACTCTCACAAGTTGTTCTCTGGCCTAACATGCGCCATGGCATACACCCCCACCCCTACACACACATAATAAATAAAATATTTAGAATTGGATTAAGAGAACTCAGAAAAGATTTAGAGATTAAAATTCAGAATTGCAGAGTAGAAACATAAGAGCAGGTACAATGATGCTTCAAAAGAGAAGCTGCAAAGGGGAATATGAAAACAAAACAAAACAAAACACAAGTCCCAGGGACCGCACTCTGAGGCGCTCAGAGTGGCCCAGCGTTTGGCAGACTGTCATAGGTTTCCTATGATACATCTTCTAACAAAACTTTGTTGTCCCAAACCCCTGGTCATAGGATTGTTTACCTTTATTCCAAACTTATGAGAAGGTTTATTTTGGCTCAGGATTCCGGGAGTTCTAGTCCACCATCTGGAAGCAGCTTTGGGACTCTGGCAAGGGCTGCACACCCTGCCAAGAGCATGTGAGAGAGCAAACGTCCCCCAGAGCCAAGCAGTGGAGATGGGACTCCACAGCTCCCTTCAGGGAGTACCCTAGTCACATAAGCATCTCTGCTAGGTTCCAACCCTACCCCAAAGCATCACCCTGGGGACCAGCTTTTAAACCCTGTCTGTGGAGGATACTCATCCAAATCGTAGTCCTTGAGCATGAGATATTTAATTGCTCATAGAAATAAGAACTTTATGAGGGAGAAATTATGCTACATACTGTCACAGAATTGAAAATTTTGTACTGTTTTTACAATGAATACACATTTTAAAAAAATGTTTTCAGCATCATTTGGTATCGTCTCTGTGGTGTATATTAATATGAAATTGAGCAAGTATGTTCGTGTGGGATATTTGGGTTCTATCCAGATTCTCAGAATGGAATAAAGGAGCTACAGCTGTCAAGCTAAAACAAAACTCTCGACTACTGAATTTCAGTTGGCAGTCACCGTAGGATCCATAAGCCATATTGTGTATGGAAAAGAACACACAGTAATTTATTAACCGTGGCTACCAAAGAACCCTTCAAAACATGATCAGCTAAAGGAGAGTCCCTAGCACCTGCACTTTGAAGTCCCCTTCTCATTAAATGACAGCACAGCTTGTGGACATAAAGCTGATTCCAGGTGTGAAGCAAAAAGTATACAGATGATCCTGCAAGGTCTCGTCACGCAAAGAACCTACTGAATGTGACGAGGTTTTTGTCAAAAGCGTCGTGACGGCAGCTTGAATACCACAGACAAAAGTAGGAGAGTTTCGGCTTCAGCGATAACTGCAACAAATTGAAACCTGTTCCTATGTTCAAAATGCACAGCTTCATTTAAAACTAGATTGGTCACGTTGGGATGGGGAAAGGGAATCTTGCCAACTTGTAAGTAAAGGGAGAAAATCCTGTTCATCCTACCCATGGTGTACCAGAGACCAATGGCAGATGAACTAATGATGGACAAGGAAGTGAGAAAATACCAGGTATTCAGTTAAAACCCATTGAATTAATATGCTTCAAGAAACTGCTATTGGCGGCATTCAGAGATAACTAGTGTCCAGGGGTCCTGGTGGAAGGAAGCAAGACCTCTTTGATTTTATCACACAGGAAGTGGGCCTTGAGTCTGGGTCAGGGTCTGAATTCAGCTCCCAGCAAACTCAAAGGATACAGGACCATATCATGAGCCCCTATCAGAAATATCAGAAATATCTAGACTGTGCGAACTGTAGGAAAAGAACATGTGGAGAAGAGCATGATAAATGTGTGTATCTCTTCTCAGTTAAGACTTAAGCATGCTATAGAACCAAAGTCAATGGCCAAAATTTAATTATTTGGCATTTTGTTACATTTTCTTATTATCTGCACTTTTCTATTGCTCTTTATTGTTGTTTGTTTTTGAGACAGAGTCTAACTAAGTAGCTTTGGCTGACCTGGAACACTCTATGTAGACCAGGCTGGCCTCAAGCTCACAGAGATGCACCTGCCTTGGTCTCTCCAGTGCTGGGGTCAAAGACTTTGAACCTTGTCCAGCTTATCTGCACTTGGAGGACATACTGTATGTGCTGGAATGCCTCTATAATGTTGACACCCCATATGGTTCCCCTAATCAGTGTGTAGTGACAACACGGTAGCATTTAGACTTGGATTCATGAATTGTTTGATTTGTCAAAACAGCCGATGGAAGGAGTGTTGATGCTGATGAGAGTTGAGAACATGCCTGTCTGGTTCACACCGTGAGCAGCACAAAAACTGACAGACTATTCTCCCAGTACTCCAAGACGGTGACGTCATTCAGCAAAGAAAGACAGATCACCCACCAGGGAAGTGCTGACACATGCCTTAATTGTCCTCTTTTGTTTTCTTGTTGATGCAAATGAAATATCCACCAACATGCATGCCAGATTACATTCATTAATCAATTGTAACCGTGGGATGGCTGCAGGGACAAGAATTTTTGGGAAAAGTCAATAAAAACACCGAGAATAAATTGTTCATGTGGAATTTGCCATAAAGAGTGCTATAAATACAATATGCATCACTAAATTCATTTATGTATGTGTATTTTGTGCTAGCTATTAAACAGCACATTTCTGGAAATGTAAATGTTAGTAATAAATGTTAGTTGCTTTTGCTATTAGCAAGGTAATAGAATTATTACAGCCACAGAGGAGCAAGCTAGCACAAGAATGTGGAGTTTTGCTACAATGAAGCATGATACGTACACAATGCCACCCACATAGGAGGTCTGGGGTCTGTTTACTCAGTATGGACTACACAACATGCTCAGGTATGATTCACAGAGTCAAGGGCCTTCATTCATCCTGACAAAGAGTAGAGGTTTGAAATCAAGTCCCACCCTGCTGCTAACCTTCAGAAGGGTGCAGCTATGTGGTTACTTTTAGCAATGTTAGTGTGGGCGTGGAAATGAGAGGAAACTTGGGAGGCCAGGAGCCCTTTCTTCTGAAGTTCATGGGAAATGGAATAAGGTGCTAGACTTAGCCAGCTATGCGGAGTCTGATCTCAGCAACCTCAGAGGCCTGAGAGTTTCAAAGCAAATCGTCGCGTGGGGACGTGTTTAGGAGGGGAGATTACAGATCACTTTTAATGAGAGCAGGGGTGGGAGCAGAGCGAGGACACAAAGAGGTGTGCCTGTCTGGGATGCTCTGACCGACGCAGGTGACAGCAAGAACTTCAGGTGCCCTCGTGGAGCACATCATCAAGATGCCCATGCAACAGTACAGCTTCACGGGGATGTTAGGAATTCTTTGTGAAGGTTAAGAAAGCTGCTCAGGAGAAGGCACTTCTGAACTATAGTCAGAGTCCCAGCAAGCAGTGCTGGGTAAAACAAGGCAGAGATGGATGGATCCCAGAGCCAAGGAAAGCCATGGAAATAAGCCAGCAGTTCAGATGGGCTCATCTCCAGACCAGACCGACTCTGGTGCGCTTCTCTCTTTAGAAGAACCTGTCGACAGAAACCCAAAGCATGTCCCTGATGCTGGGGAAGGGGTGCAGAGAGCATCCACAAGCATCAGTTTAGGAAGGAAAACTATCGAGCATGGTGCTGGGAAGTTGAGGCAGGATAACTAAGTTTGAGTCAAGCCTGGGCTGCATAGTGAGGCCCTGAAAAAAAAAAAAGATTTGAAAAATATTGTAATCGGGGCTGGAGAGATGGCTCAGAGGTTAAGAGCACTGACTGCTCTTCCAGAGGTCCTGAGTTCAATTCCCAGCAACCACATGGTGGCTCACAACCATCCGAAATGAGATCTGGTGCCCTCTTCTGGCCTGCAGACATAACACTGTATACATAATAAATAAATAAATCTTAAAAAAAAAAGAAAAATATTGTAATCAACAAAGTCTTGTATGAAACTGCACCCAATGTCTTAGATAACACTTAGCCCCTGGTACTTCTTGGTGTAATAGCTGCTACAAATATAAATAAATGGTTTCATGGGGGCTATGCTGGTATTAACAAAGCTGACCGGTTTGCTGCGTTGCATACTGGATACGTCAGCACTGGAAAGATGCACACTCGGTGATCCTACACCATCCAGTGAAGACCAGTGTATGAAGACAGAGAAATGAAGGTAGTTGTAAGATCTCTTCAAGGTGCAAGGTAGATTTTAATTTGCAAGTTAAGGATGGAAACTTTGACATCTACTTGCCATGTTCTGGTGTAGTGTGAAAGAACGCTGCCTACGATGATCGGGAAAGTGGTTTAAACACTCCTCTCTCTAGCTACGGGAGGTTAAAGGGCCCCAAACAATCAGAGCAACAGATCAAATGATGCTGAACTAGATCCGACAACCCCTGGTTCCTGTTGGTCCAAGTATTAATGAACTTTAGAGATTTATAAAAGAATATCTGTGTTGTTTTGAAAACATACTTATTTTCATAAGATACGACCTGAACTAGATTTATTTTTGATAGTATTTTAAGCTCTATGTCTTTGCTTTTAATATGATGAACAGCAATAGATAGAATCCAAAGAAGCAATTTTCGTGCTGAGCAATCTCACAGTGTAACCCAGGTGACCTGGAGCTTGCAACATCCCTGCCTCAGCCTCCCAAGAGCTGGAATCATAGGTGTGAACTTCATGGTGTGAACAACTTCATGGTGTGAACTTCATGGTGTGAACAACTTCATGGTGTGAACTTCATGTGTGAACAACTTTATGGTGTGAGTAGTAGTCTTTTTTTCTCTCTCTTCAAGGTCTGATCATTTATTTGTTGCTTTTAGATTTGTTGGTTTTTCACTGGATTCAGAAGGTGAAGCTCTCAGGGAGGACAGCCTCTGTCTCTTGGCAATCCATTACTGGTGTTTGGCTTCCTTCATTCACTTGGCCAAGAGTCTAGCATATTCTACAGCCTCCTCCTTATTTTTCTTAGTGTGTTGTAACAAGCTGCTGCCTCTTGGCTGCTTTGGTCCTGGGCTCCTTATCCTCTTTGTTTAAAGGCTTTCTGACCACATACTAGTGGACATCATCTGTAGAGAGATTGGAAAGCTTTCAGACTGTTGGCTCTTGTGGGCCCCAACTGCTGAGCACAGTGGTATCTGTCAGTTCAGGATTTTCCTTCTTTCCTTTTATCTCTCCCACAATAACCAATTTGAGAGCACTCAGCTTGGCATCCACAATTCACCCCCTAACAGACTCGCCCTTCTTCTCTCTAGTTCTCTTTGGTCTAGAATGAGAATGCCCTTCATTCACCAGCGCTCTGCAGAGGGTCAAGACACCTGGCTTTATGAGAAAACCTTGCTTGTCATTCTCACCACTGATTCGGATCACATAACCCTTCCACACTTCACCTAGAGTATCAGCAGCTACTTCTTCTCATGGAAAGCATGACATTTGTGGTCATTGTCCACTTCTGTGAGTTCCTGACAGCTGGTGGCTGCAAGAGATATTCAGCTTCATCTTGATGCGGCTGACACCTAGGAGGTCCCACGAGAAAAGAACTATTTGTTTTTTGGGTTTTTTTTGTCAATTGATTTTTCTTAGCATTTTTATCCTATTTATCTTAATTTTTACATAGCTGATTTTTTAAAATTATTTTATTTTGTGTGTATGACGTGCATGACTGTTGCCTATGGAAGCAAAGGGAGGGCATTGACTTCCCAGAAACTGGAGTTAGAGATGGTTGTGAGCTGCCATGTGGATGCTGAGAACCAAACCCAAGTCCTCTGCAAGAGCAGAAAGTGCTCTTACCTGCTGCACCGTCTCTCGAGCCCCAAATAAGCTATTTTTCTAAGTGATCGTGATGCCACTGACTTGAGATGATACCTTTATCATATACTGAATTCTGTGCGTATTTTGCCTTTGGGCATTTTCTCTGTGCCATTGGTCTATCAATTCATGTGTACCTGTTGAAATTTGAGGTATAGTTTTACTGACCTGCTTTCCCCTTTCCTGTGATCTCTCCTTTCAACAACCGCCTTGGTTTACTTGCTCATACTTTTCATGTGAATTTTGGGTACCACAGGTCAGCTTCCCTTGTATGCTTGCCTCAAACAGGGGAACATGTGTCTCAGCCTGAGTTTTGCTGCCAGCTCGGTCACCAGCTAAGATGGCTATGATCAGGGCTGCAAGAAGCTGTGGTGTGCAGAGAGAAACGTTTTCCTGGCTCCTGCCACTGCGACACAAGATGTGGGAACTGAGTAATCTGCGGGTGGTGTCATCCTGTATAAGTATTGCTTTGTTTGTATTATGGCAGCAGAGGGTAAAATTAGAATACAGTATTTATTATTATTATTGTTATTATTATCATCATCGAGTTCAATGTAGTTCAATGAAGAAGTTCCACCAACCTAAATTCATAGGCGTCTGCTTCTTGAGATGGTTCTGTGTTCTCTTACTTGACCAGTATCCTGCCCCACCAGGCAGTTACTGTCTAGACTGAGAGATGACTTTGCTCTGATAGGCTCAGAGAGAGAGAGAGAGAGAGAGAGAGAGAGAGAGAGAGAGAGAGAGAGAGAGAGATTGAGATTGTGTGTGTGTGTGTGCACACCACAACGTGCGTGTAGAAACTGGAGGACAACTCACCGAAGTCATTTCTCTTCTCTTACCACATAGGTTCTGGGGATGGAGCTCATGTCCTCGGGCTTGGTGGCAAGTGTCTTTACCTGGTGAGCCATCTCACCAGCCCTGCTGTCCTTATTATTATACCATCCCTCTCATAGGTTCTTCTCTGAGGTAGGATGAGCCAGGACTAACCTTCTTAGGCTTCAGGACATAATTGAACTTCACAGAGAAGGACATCTGAAAGACCCTCCCTGCTGACATCAGACCATGTGGACCTCTTGGGGCCCTGCCTGTTATCCAGCTCTTCATAGAATGTTTTGACCAAAACTTTTCAAACAAGTGTGATTGAAGTGTAATGATCTAGTCCCCAACTGTGACAGCCGGCTCTACTGTCAGTCATGAGATGACTTCCTAAGAGAAAGGGTGATCTTGACTCGCGATGGTGAGGTCACGGTTGGTGGTCAGCTGGCCTACTGTCTTCGGGTGTGCATTTATTTATTCTTTCAGAATAAATATTAGAAATAAAAACTTCCCATCTGAAAAAACTATTTGGGGGCTAGGGAGAAGGTTCAGTTGATAAAGTGGAGGCTACATGAGAATGAGGACCTGAGTTTGGTCTCCAGCACCCACTTAAGAAAAAAGAAGAAGCAGCTGGGTGTGGTGGCATTCAACACGGCAAACCCTGGGCCTAATCAGTAAGCCTAGTGAGACTCTCCCAAAACCGTGGTGGACGGCTCCTGAGCAATGACGCCTAATGTTCTCTGGTCTCTCAAGTGTGTGTACACAACTGTGTGCCCGCACTGCCCTTCCCCACACAAAATATTTATAATAGAGCTTTATCTCAACTGGTGTCTGTTCATAAATTCAATTTCTGAAGGCAAAGGGACATAATATTCTGTTTTCATTATCTTTGAGTGAACTTATACTTGGGTCTAGAGCACTTGAGGGTTTTCATGTTGACGTAGGATTTTCTTTTTCCTTCTCTTTTTTCAGAGTTATGGTCTCACCATGTAGCTCTGGTTGTCCTGGAACTCACTATATAGGCCAGGCTGCCCTTAAACTCACTTGGGAGGCCTGCCTCAGTCTCCTGAGTGCTGGGATTAAAGTCGAGTGCCATTCCGCCTAGCCAACATAGCATTTTCATTTTTTTCTTTCTTCCTTCCTTCCTTCCTTCCTTCCTTCCTTCCTTCCTTCCTTCCTTCCTTCCTTTCTTTCTTTTGTTTTTGTTTTTGTTTTTGTTTTTGAGACAGGGTTTCTCTGTGTAGTTTTGGTACCTGTCCTGGATCTCGCTCTGTAGACCAGGCTGGCCTCGAACTCATAGAGATCCACCTGTCTCTGCCTCATGAGTGCTGGGATCAAAGGCATGCGCCACCACCGCCCCACTAACATAGCATTTTCAATGACATACTCCTGTGTAGTTATGGGTTGGCATAACCAGCACAGAGCTGTTAACTCAGTTAAAATGTCAACATTTTGCTAAACATTCAAAAGGAAAGGAGAGAAACAGCTCCTGCTACATGAATACACAGTATGCCGGCTTTTCTGCTTCCCCTAAATGCAGTGACGTAGTGCCATATCTGTTGTCAAGAAGATGCATACTGTCTTAGGGTTTCTATTACTGTGATAAAAACACCGTGAGCAAAGGGAGGAAAGGGCTCATTTCCGCTTTCTACTCATTAACGGAGGGAAGTCAGGACAGGAATTCAAGGCAGGGACCTGGAGGCAGGAACTGAAACGGAGACCCAGAGGACCACTGCTTACTGGCTTGCTCCTCACGGCTTGCTTAGCCTGCTTCCTTGTATACCCCAGGACCACCTGCGCCAGGGTGGCACCATCCACAGCGGGTTGGATTGCCCCATATCAGTCACTAATTAAGCTTCCCATAAGGCAATCTGATGGAGGCATTGTCTCAGCGTGGTTCCCTCTTCCAGATTAGTCTAGCTGATGTCAAGTGGACAAAAAGATAAAGTAGGACACACACTGTGTTCTCCAAGATGTCAAGCCTGCTTAAAACTTTATAATACTGTTTTTTATTATTGGACTGCTTAAACTTTTTCTCTTAGATAATGGTATATTTTGTTGAGAATAATTGTGCTGTCAGGTAAAGGAAAATAATCATTAAACACTGATGCTATCTTCTTGACTTGTCTAATTTCCCCGGTTCACAGCGCACTGAGGCTCGGCTGATGAAATCAAGCAGGAATGGTAAATTGCCTGTCAGAGCCATTTGTCTGCTCTGCTCATTATCTTTGGTACTAAACACACTGAGACGACTGCATACGTGTGTCTGCTTCTGCATGCGCGTACACACGCCTGTGTGTCTGTGTGTGTGTGTGTATGTGCATGAACACATGTGTATGTGTGTGTGTGCATGAACATGTGTGTGTGTGTGTATGTGTGTGTGTGCATATGTATCTATTTTAATTTTAAGGAATGTAAGACAGTACCTGGAAATATCTCTTTGCAGAAGGAAACTTGGTATATATAGCCTAAAGCTAGCCATGCATAACTGAGTTCCACATTCAAAACTGATCATCAAGTTCAGTTCTTTTATCTTTGATGGTTTCTTTTGATTGTCACTGTTTTTCTTTTTTCTTTTTCTTTTCTTTTTTCTTTTTTTTTTTCTTTTTTTTTTTCCAGACAGGGTTTTTTTTTGTGTAACCTTGGCTGTCTTGGAACTCACTCTGTAGACCAGGCTGGCCTCAAACTCACAGAGATCCACCTACCTCTGCCTCCTGAGTGCATTGTTTTTCTTAAGGAATTCTACGTATATTCATGAACACATTACTAGGCCAGGCACCAAACACAAGGTTTTCCCTGTTCTTTACATAATTGAAATTGAAAAACACATTGTCAAATGTACTTAAAGCTTTCTAAAGCACAAAATAGAAACTGTAAATCAACTCCATAATAACTAAAGATTTTTTTAAAAAGCTTAAGCAACACTGCCTTTGGATGCAGAGATAATGACAAAAATTTTAAAACATTTTTAAGATTACTCATCTTAAAATTATAGTCAGTTTTCTGTTAAGGTAACATCAAGAGATTATTTTTTTGTTTTTGAGTTTTAGTCAATGATCAGGTAGAGTTGTATTCTGGGGGCCTGTGTTGAAGCAGGGAACCTCTGGTGGCACCCAGTTCATGTCATGAAGCAGAGAAGGGGGAGGCTTGGTGTCCTTGAACGTGGATCCCTCCCCCACAATTAATTTTGGGGCCACCTTCTGTCTCATTGACATCTCTGCACTCTTAAAGATGGAGAAATCATCACAAGTGCTCCTAGAATTCTGAACGGCTCAGCAGCTATGGGTACCAGCTGCTCCTCCAAAGGACCCGGTTTTGATTCCCTCCAGGCCGCTCACAATCATCTGTAACTCCATTTCCAGGGGACCCAGCTCCTGCTTCTGACTTCCACAGGCACCAGACATATCTTACATAAGTTAAATAAATTAAAGAAAAAAAAGAATTCTAAATACCACAAAAGGGAGGGACATCACAGCCGACCTTGCCTCTAAAATCCGGGCAGAAGGGAGAAGGTGGAGGTGGCAGGCTTTGGTCGGGACCGGCAGAAAGATTATTTACTCCTGCTAAGGTGTGACTATTTCAGAGACTTCTGCATTTGTTTTTCTTAATTAATTTTTTTCATTTATTTCACATCCTGACTGAAGCTTCCCCTCCCCCTCCTCTCGTTCTCTCCCCCCACCTCCCTTCTCCCCACTCCCCCATTCACCCCTCCTCTATCTCTGTTCAGAAAGGGGCAGGCCTCCCATGGGTACCAACAAAGAATCTACCCTGTTACAGGATTTCTGGTCAGGAGAATAGGATTTGTGACTCAGGCCCTGGGTGGAGACATTCTAAACTGCCATTGTCCCCTCCCTCCCTCCAGAGTTCACCCAAACCTGCTTGCCAGTCACCTGGATGGGAAGAAACTGTATCTTAAAGAAACATGACTTGCTACAAAGGGTATTAACATTGTCTCCTTGGCGGGCTGTGTGTTTACAGACCACACGGACGGCCCTCCCTCAGTACAGTTTCTTATGTCTTCCCAGCTCGGCCGGCCTGCTTTTCTGAGTTCTAAATCAGCAAACGTAGCTTCTACTCTTCCCTCTTCCTACCTTTCTTTTCAGACACTGGTCCAAATCCTAAGTCTACTTGTTCTGACACTGAGCGCCCCCTCTTTAAAGAAGTCTCCTCACCAAGCTGGGTGCAGAACTCCAAGGCTGAACCTGCCCACTTCCTGGTCTCTAGATCAGACAGCATGGCTCTTTTCTCCACCTGTGCGGTTCCCTTTTCTCCGCAGCATGCCTGCAATGCTGTTTTAATTTCTCAAACTCATTCGATAACGGAGTCTGTGTGTGTTTTAAAGTTCTCCTTTCTGTGAGACAAAGCACTTGCAGAAGACACTATTTCCTGGTGACAGACTTAGTGGCTCCACTTTCTCTGGCCAGCCAGGCCCACCTCTTAAAGGGTCCTCCCCTGCCCAGCATGCACACTGGGGACCAGACTTCTCACGGGGATGGGGGTGGGGGCCTGCTTTAGGGCACACTTCAGATCCAAGCTGTTGGAGATGACTTTTCGGCTTGAGATGATTTTTAAAACCTTCCTTTAGTATCAGTTCCTTCCTGCCTGATCTTTCCACATTGGAGGACTCTTGCCCTGACTCCATTGTGGAAGACAAGAGTGAAGCCATTATGAAACAAAGCAGATCATAGGCAAGACGGATGGTCACCAAACTTGTGGGAGAAGCACTGTGAGGTGACAGGTCAGGATATACTGTGATCTGGGTGTTGTTTAACTGTATATGTCCCAGGGACCGTTGTGGATGAAGCCTTGGTTTTGCAGATGTTGCTATTGGGAAGTGACAGAATGTTTGATAATGAGGTCTGGTGAGGGTCCCTCAGTCCTTGGGGCTGTGTCCTTCCATGGGACTTGTCTTTCTTTCTGCCCCAGTTCAAGAGGGGCCTCGTGTCCTCGTACATATTCTTTCCCCTGTGTGCTACCATCTGTCCTCACCACAGGACACACCAAGTGAGGCTACCCAGTCTTGGACTTTGAACTAAAGACGTCTTTCATCTTAGTAACTCAAACTGGCTTTCTCTACTAAATCCAGGTTCTTGCCAAATTATCTTCACAGCTATGCTCTGGTGAACTCTGAGTTCTCCTGGTGATTTTGGAGGGTCACAGATAGAAGAGGACCTCTGCTGCCCAACCAAGTGGTCACTTCCAAGATGGATGCCCGGCCCCAGGGAAGTCCTGGGTGAAGTGGCACCCCAGGGCAGGCACAGCTGCAGGGTGTGTCGGTAACCAGGTGGTGTACACCTGTAATCCTGGTACTGGGGGGGCTGAGACAGGAGGATTGTGAGTTCAAGGCCATCTGGGTTATATAGTCATATCCTGTCTGTGATGTGATAACTAAGTGAGTAAATAAGTAAATGGTTCCTGAGGCAGATGGAGTATATGCAGATTCCACAGTTTTTAATTACAGCTGAAGTAAATTGCTTGCATTTTTTTTTTTTTTTTTTTTTTTTTTTTTTTTGGTTTTTTGAGACAGGGTTTCTCTGTGTAGCTTTGCGCCTTTCCTGGGACTCACTCGGTAGCCCAGGCTGGCCTCGAACTCACAGAGATCCACCTGCCTCTGCCTCCTGAGTGCTGGGATTAAAGGCGTGCGCCACCACCGCCCAGCTGAACAGTCTTATTAAATAAGAAACACAGAGCCAATTGCAGAGTTAAAAGCCCAAGAGGTCAGAGCAGTAGCTGAGAGCCGAGCTTACCCTTCGCTGCCGCTGCTGTCCTTCCTCTCAGCAAGAGCGCTACTTCCCGTGTATCTGTCTTTTTACTGACTTTCTGTTCTGCCTTCTCATTGGTTGTAAACCCAACCACATGACCTCCTCATCACTGCCCATCTATACAGACCTCCAGGTCTTCTATGGTTGGTATTGAGATTAAAGGCATGTGTCTCCATGCTGGTGGTGTCCTTGAACACACAGAGATCTGCCTGTCATGTGATCAGGATTAAGGGCATGTGCTACCACTGCCAGACTTCTGCTATGGCTTGCTATCAGCTCTGACCCCCAGGCAACTTTATTTATTAACATACGAATAAAATCATATTTCAGTTAGAATGGCTAGTCTCAAGAAAATAAACAACAAGTGTTGGTGAGGATTCGGGGAAAGGAGAAACTTTATGTATTGATTGTGGGAGTGTGAACTGTGTGGCCACTATGGCAGTTAGTGTGGAGGTTTCTCAAAAAGCTAAAAAAAAAAAAAAAAAAAAAAGCCACCATGTGAGCCAAGTATAATATTCCTGGGCAAATACCCAAAGGACTTCATGTTTTACTAGAGGGGCTTGCACATCCGTGTTCACTGTTACTCTGTTCACAATAGATAGGAAATAGAATCAACCTAGATGTCCACCAGCTGATGAATGGATGATGGAAACAAGGTACATACACATAATAGAATTTTATTCAACTATAAAAAAAAAGAATGAAATGATGAGTTTTACAGGCAAATGGATGGACCTAGGAAATATCTCAAATGAAGTAACCAAGGCTCAGAAAGACAAACACCACATGTTCTTTCACATATATGGGCCCATGCTTCAAATGTCTAAACATTGGCGTGTGTACTTACCTGGGGCTTCTATAGAGGTCAGAAAACTAGAAAGAGCACACAAAGGGGAGGGGAAGAAGCCTTAATGGGGAAGGAGGTGTGGAACACATAAGACCTGGAAGTGTGAAGTAGGTACTGGGAATCAAAGGTTGGAGTGGAAATAAGGGAAGGGGGAGAGGGGAGAGGAGGAGGAGGTGAGAAATGGGTTGACTAAAACTGAGGAATGAAAAGGACATATGGAAACCTACTTTAAAAATACAATGTCCACAGGTACAGTAGTGGCATGACCATTATGGGGATGACCAACCACTTTCTTATTGAGTTTGAAGCCTGCTCTACAGGAGGGATGTTTTGCTTAGTACTGTAAACCTGGTGGAAAGCCAACGGCTGAGGAGATCAAAGGCTTGGGGTGTGTGTGTGTGTGTGTGTGTGTGTGTGTGTGTGTGTGTGTGTGGCTTTGCTAAATGAACATGTTGTCAAACACGCTTTTCTACCCACAGGTGGTGCAGCTCTCAACCTTGGTCAGAGAGATTTCTCTCTGTAGTAGGAAGCAGTTATCGCAGAGACACCAGTCAAAGTGCTGAGGACAAGTGACTGTTGAGGGCTCACTCCTAAACAGAACATCTGTGCCACCCACTCCAGGGATGAGGGGATATCTCAGAAAGCGAGGTGTGTAAGCGCTGGATAATGGGATGGAAGGGGGTTAAATGCTGTCCTTTGGATATGCCATGGCCCTCATGAACTCATGGCAGCTGTGGTTGCCAGCACAAGACCTGTAAAGGTCAAGCCAGCCAGAGTCTTGGCATTGGTGGGAGAGAGACTCATGAGGCTCCAGCATACCTGAGGAGCCATTGGCCATCGATTGCTGCTGGGGCAAGGAGTCACTTTTCCTCAGGGGTGTGGCTGCTGGCAGTTGCCCATGTTTGTATGGGCAGCAGTAATTGGACTCAGTGTAAAGAGGACATGAAGGTAGGAGAGTGATGTGTTGTAGGGGGCAGAAGGGAAGTGGGGGGGGGTCAGAAGTGGACATGATCAAGATACATTATATGCATGGATCAAATTGTCAAAGAATAAATAAAAATATTTTTTTAAAAAATAAAAACGTGGTGTTTTAAAAAAAATTTAATAAATTTTAAAAATATTTAAAAAAAGTTTACTTACACTTATCCACCACAAAAAGGAAAAAGCTATGATGGAATTAAAACTAGGAGAAAACAAGGCTTTATATTTTTATTTTTCATGACTCATGTGAATAAAAACGTAGTTTTTTGATAACAAAAGTGTAAAACCCTAAGTGAAGCTCCATGACTTCAGAGTGGCCACTCTGGCTGTGTAGAAGTTTACTGAGATGCATAGATTAGCTTCCCTAATGCAGCTGCACCATGTTTTTATTTTTGAGCTAATAAAAATAAAGTGGTTTTATTTATTTTAAAAATAAAAAGTTAAGAATTAAAAATGATCTACATCCATGTCTGTGTGTCTATGTGAGTGTATGTGTGTACTCATACATAGAAATCAGAAGAGGACCGTGGATCCTTGAAGCACTCTTAACTGGGAAGCCAATTCTCTAGCTACTAAATTTCCCAAACTTTTAGGACTTGAATGTCTTCATATGTAGGATATAGATAGATATACCTCCTCACAGTTTTAAGAATAAGGATTAATGAGGTACTATATGTGGAGTACTCTGTATAAGTACCTGGTTTAGAGTAAGTACCCAGCCTGACCAAGCCATTTAGCAAAACTACTCCAGCTACAGTCCTAAAACAAAACTCCATTGTAGCTGGCGTTATCTCCAGTCCTGCCTGGGCCTGCAGCCACTCAAACCCAAATAAACACACAGATGTTTATATTTTTTAAACTGTTTGGCCTAATGGTTCAGGCTTCTTGCTACCCAGTTCTTATACCTTAAATTAACCCATTTCTATCAATCTATAAGTTGCCACATGGCTTGTGGCTTACCGGTACTTGGTACTTTCACATCCTGCTTCCTCTGTCTCTGGCTGGTGACTCCTGACTCAGCCTTCCTGTTCCCAGAATTCTCTTCTCTGCTTATCCAGCCTATACTATACTTCCTGCCTGGCTACTGGCCAATCACCGTTTTATTTATCAATCAATCAGAGCAACACATTCACAGCATCCCCAGCACTCCATACTTGGTATGTGGGTGCCTATATTTGTGTGCAGGCCGGAGATCAATGTCCAGTGCCCTTCTTTCTTTCTTTTTAAGATTTACTTAATTATTATGTATATAGTGTTCTGTCTGCATGTATGTCCAAATGGCAGAAGAGGGCATCAGATCTCACTATAGATGGTTGTAAGCCACCATGTGGTTGCTGGGAATTGAACTCAGGACCTCTGGAAGAGCAGCCAGTGCTCTTAACCTCTGAGCCATCTCTCCAGCCCTGTCCAGTCCCTTTCTAAATGGCTTTCTACCCTAGGTTTTTGAGATAGGGTCTCTCCCTGAAGCTGGAGCTCATTGATTCAGCTAGAGTGATTGGCCAGCAAGTTCTAGGGAGCCTCCTGCCTCTGTCTCCCCACTGCTGGGGTTACAGCACACACCACTGTGCCTGCCTTTTTAAAATGGTTCTGGGGATCCAACCTCAGGTCCTCATAGTTATACAGTAAGTACTCTTACAGGTGACACTGTTTTTCCAGTCTCCGAATCCCATTCATTTATATCTTGGGTTTTATTTGATCCACCAGTTGGGGTGTGTCTTTTAATTTCCTTTTATAACTAAATTTCTGAGCACTCAGGTGCCAGGCAAAGGTACAAGGTAAGCGATAAGGTTGGAACACACCCTAGTCTCATCCGCTGAAGCATGGTTTTGATAAATTCTTAGGAGTGCTACCAGATATATTTCTAGGTATTGGCAGGTGGGGTGATGCAGTTCAGTGAGGAACAGAGATATTAAATAGATGTTTCCCACCAATAAATGCAGAATTAAAAATGAATTCAAGCCCTCTGAAGCTAAGGGGCTCAGGTCTTTAAAGGTCTCACAAGGGACAAGGCTAACACTTGGGGTCAGAACAAGCGTCCTTGAGGAAATGCTGCTGTGGCTGAAGTCAAGAGGATGAGTTCAGGAGGATGAAGTTGGTCTCAGACAGCTCAGAGCCCTGTGGGACAGCCCCAAGTCAGGAGACAGCTGTTTCCTGGAAGTAGAGAGAGCCACAAGGGCAGAGGACAGGACAGGCAGAGCGGTGGGAGTGAAGGTGGACCGAGCAGCCATGGCTGTGTTTGCCAAGTGAACTGGGCCAAGCTGGGGCCACCATGCCCTCACCTCGCAGGGGTGTGGCTAGGCATGTCCTTCCTTTATCTTTGCCTTTTCCCCTGTAACCTGCACAGGTGTGCCTCAGCTGCGCCACACCTTCATCTCAATCTCTGCTTAGAGAGAGTTAAACCTGCCATTGCTGCCTCTGCCTCAGCCCTCAGGGTGAAGTCAGCTTCTGGGTTCCCTCCCACTTCTTGCCCTCTTGCTGGGGAGCTGCTCCCTGGCCAGCCCAGCAAAGCCTCTGAAGAGTTGGCTTTATTCTATCCTGTTTCCTGTCTCTTTGCAGGGGGCAGCATGCTCTAAAAGTATGGCATGCCATTGTAGAAATCAAATAGCCTCTGAGCCATGTGCTGCTGTGTTTTGCCTGAAGAGGCCTTTTTAGCCTGGAGGCAGAATACACACACACACACACACACACACACACACACACACACACACACACACAGGAGACTTGTGTTTTTCCCCTTAGGAGGAATTCAGTAGAAGAATGTTTTTAGTGTAATAAGCACATACAATATAAACTCACCACTTTAACCATTTTAAGTGTACATTTCCATGACATTACGTAGGTTCACAATATTGTGCATCATCATCTCTGTCTCTCTCTAGATTTTTATTGCCCTGAATGGAAACTCTGCCCATTAGATCCTCACTCACCTCCACAGCTCTTGATTCCCTCTCTATATGCATCAGTGAATACAGCCACTGCAGGTACCTCATCTAAGAAGACTCATATATTTCCCTTTTCTGTCTGTTGATTGTTTCAAACAACATCACATGTTCCAGTCCCATCTATGATGTCGCATATTCAAACCCTCATTCCATTTTCTGCCTATATTTATATTCTTTTGTGGGCACATGGCACATTTTCTTTTTCTTTGAAGGTCTTCATTTTTATTCTTTATGTACAAAGGCTAGCATGATCTGTTTCACTGTGTAGACAGTCTTGAATAATCCATTCAAGATCGCTTAGTCCAACTTAATGAAGCCTATGTCCTCCACGTCCTGGCGGAAACACTGACGGCACAGGTTCAGGCCGTATTTCCGGATCAGACCGTGGCGGTTAGAGCGGACGCGGCAAGAGCGAGAACCCTGGCCGAACTTCCACGGGTGACTCCAGTAGAGCTGCTGCTGACCCATCTTGCCTTCAGACGGCCAGCGAGGAAAAAGATGGCACATTTCCTTTATCCACATGCTTATCAGTGGATGTCTGGGTTGGGTCTGTCTATGGTAACACTTTCGTGGATACTGGTGGGCAGGTGTGTTTGTCCCTGTAGTGGACTTGTCAGTCTGCCATGATGAGCTGCTGTGGAACATCAGGCATGTATTCTTTGAAATCATCCTTTTTGACATGCACTTCCGGCCCCTGGCCTCTCCTAGCCTCGTTCCTTGCTATAGTGTTAGTCTTAAGTGAACCCAAAGGTCTGTGTAGTAAAAGTGTGTTCTCTAGAGTGTTGCTATTGGGAGTTGGTGGAAACTTGTGAGGGTGGAGCCTAGTGAGAGGTCTTCCACCTCTGGGGGTGTGGCCTGGAAAGGGAAGGGGACAGTAAGACCCTCTTTTCCCTATTCACAAGGGGGAATGGTTTTGCTCTGCCCTGGGTTTCTGCCACAGTGTTCAGCCTCATCACAGATGGGAAGTGATGATGCCAATTGATCCTGGGCTGGGACCCCTAGAAGAATGAGCTAGAAGAACCTTTCTTTTTAGAGGTTAATTAGCCAGGTGTTTGTGATGGTACTGGGAAGTTGAAAGGTGTATCCTGAAATCATGTCCTCTCTGGGACAGTGGTTCTGTGTGCTGCTTCCACGTACCTGCCAGACCCGAGACCACACAGTCATGGCTTCTGTGCATCTCCAGGGAGTCCGGCAGCATGTGGCCTGTGTCTACACCTAGCACTGTGCACTCTTCACAGCAGAGTTTTGAAGGGCCTTTGAGGGGCCGTTCTCCCCTAATCTAGGGTTGATCAACTTACAAATACAGGGAAGCGGTTAGGCCCACAACTTTTGGGTAAACGTGCTCTGTTCTATTCTTGAACTTGTCAGGCTTGCTGGGGCCCTGCTGGTAGGAGAAAAAGTCCATCAGATTTCGGTCTCCAGAGGCCAGGCCTTTGTTTCAGGGCAGGAAGGTGAAGAGTAAAGCCAGAACTTTGCCGTCTTTATTATCTACCTATGTCTCCTCTCCTTATCCTATCAGGATTCAAACGTGGGCCATCTCATTGGCCCAGGTTTAACCTTTCAGTGGCATTTGTACATTCACATGGACATGCAGCTTCCTGTGGTTTGGAAAATACCGCCATTAATTGCCAAAACAGATTGTGTCTTTCTAAATACCAAATGATGTTTACCTTCAGGAGGCAGACTGCCCTGGAGTCTGTGAGTCCAGGAATTTGCAAACAGGAGGGAGGCGGCCAGGGGCTGCAGAACTCAGGCCACACGGAGCCTGGAGCCTGGAGCCTGGAGCCTGGAGCCCGTGCTGGTGAGTTCTCTTCCCTCCCACCTTCTCCTCCCTTTGCAGCCCCAGAACCGGAGGCCAGTCCTCAGAGGTTGTTCACCTCTTCTCTAAGGCATCAGCATGGCCTGTATGTCTGCAGAACCAAGCACTCTGTGAACCGTTCTAATTAATTCTACCTTCCCGTCTGCAGATGATGGGGTAGGTGCAAAGCAAAACGAAAGAGTTGGAGCTGGAAGCTTGTTTTGATTTTTTTTTTTTTTTTATATTTTTCCCCCACTAAGCATCATTGTTTTAAGCTCTGAACTTGTGAAGTTTTGTTTTACTGTCATTTCAGAGAGGGGAGATTTCAGAGCTCACCTACACAGCAGCCACTTAACCCAGGTCACGGTCAGCTTAGGCGTCAGGCTGGCCATCAAGAAATGTAGTTTCTGCCCTCAGCTTTGCCATGAACCAGAGGCAATGGTGATTTCTAGAAATTCAGCCTCCTGCAGGACTTGGTGGCACAAGCCTTAAACCCCAACACTCTAGAGGGTAAGGTAGGAGGAGCCGGAGTGTGAGTCACTGTGCTCCCCCACCCCCCAGACCCTGCCTCAAAATCGAAACAAGGGAAGAACAAAGAAGAAAAATAAAAGGAAGATTAGGAGGGAAGATGAGGGGAAAAGAGATAAGGAGGGGAAGAGGGATGTAGGGGAAAGGAAAGGGGGGGAGAAAGAGGGGAGGGAGGTAAGGAGTGAAGGGAGGCAGAGGAGGGGAAGGGAAGGAGGCCAGTTAAGCAAGACTGTCTCTAGGCAGAGTCTTAGTGTGGGAGCAGAGAATTGCATAAAGAGGAAGGACGGAAGGAGGATCGCCCTGTACCCCATTTTATGGATGAGCCCATCTCAGCTTCCAGCCAGGTGAGTCCATCTGGCACTGTCTTGCCCTGAGGAAACCACCCCGTTTCCCTCCCAGCGGCAGGGACAGTGTGGCTGGGGCTGCGTCGCTCTTTTGAGACCCAAGAAGAAGCAGTGAGCCCAAATAGGGTATCCCAGGGCTCTGGAGGGGACGGGGTCTGATCCCTGGAGGTCCTGCCCCACACCCAACCCTCACAGGCTTGCGGGAGGTGCCATCTTCGGGACAGACAGACCCCTTTTATCTGCTTTTCCTTTATCCAGGCCATGGTGCGTGGATCCACGGTTTGCAGGAGTCTTCCTGAAGAGGGTCTGTTGTTGATTTACAAGGCATGCCTCCTATGCGCATAACTTAACGGGATCTGTCACCTTCAATGGGCCCCCACACAGCTGCCGCGCTGCAGCAGCTGCCTGCCTGGCTTTGTTTGGTCTCAGCTTTCCTCTTATCCTGCAGCCGTGGGGCCCTGTCGACTCCCAGCACCTTGATTAGTGCTGACTGTGTCTGGCCCACCCACTGCTTCGGATGGCCCATGAATATACAGTGTCTTACACATAGTTTAGATTAGCAATAGAGGGCCAGGGCCGTCCATCAGCAGTGAGTTGCGGGTGGCAGCATTAGCTCTTAAAAATCACAATCAACTCTCCAGGTGGCCTTTTAAGTTTGTGTGGGGCTTTCCTCCTCATCCACAGAGCAGGCCCCAGTGCTGGCAAGAGCGCAAAACGCATGTTTGGCCTTTAAGGATCCCAAATTAGAGCACAATTCTCCTCAGGCTGCTGGGAATCTGGCTCCACAAACACATTCTCTCTCTCTCTCTCTCTCTCTCTCTCTCTCTCTCTCTCTCTCTCTCTCTCTCATACGCCCCCCCAAACATGTGCAAATACATACACATTCTCTCTCTCTCTCACACACACACACCACAAACACATCACACACACACACACACACACACACACACACACACACACACACACACCTGCTTCTATTAGCCCTGGTTATTACAGGCTGCCTGAGCTACCACACCAGTCTGCCCCTCCATCCTGCAGATGTCAGGGTGGACCCCTGACTGCCACTTACAATTACCTGAAGGAACACATCCAATAGCACTCCCCAGAAGACAGGACAAGGGATTCATTTCAGTCCCAGCTTCTCCACTTTCTGGTCACAAGATCTTAGGAAATGACCCCCCTTCTCTACTTATGTGCATGGGTGTTCTGCACATACAGTCACCACATGTAGCAGAAGGGGGAATTAGGTCCCTGGAACAAGATTTACAGGTGCTTGTGTATCAACATGTGGCTGCTTGGAACCAAACCCAGTGTAAGGATTCTGTCCTTATTACATCATCAGCTTGTGACGGCGTCCCAGCCTAAAAAAACGGATGTGCCCTCCAACTCTCTCCGTATTCTCTCTGTCCTCTGCGAGGTCTCTCTGTCTCTGTCTCTCTCCTTCCTCCTAATAAAGTTCTAAAAAGGTAACCATGGCTCAAGATTCTTCTGCCACCAGCGGCCAGCCACGAGTGCTGCATTAACCCCTTCCCCCAGGACCTCCCCAAGAACAGCAAGTGTTCTTAACCCAGAGCTACTTCTCTTGTCCCTGAAAATGATTTCCCAACTCCTGAATGCAATTTCCTCATCTAGAAAACAGATGGAAGAGCACGCCCTAGTGGGGATGTCCGTGGGCTTGTGGAAGAAGAATGTGGGTATGGTCTGATCCTGAAGTCCTTTTTCAGTCTCAACACCTGCAGCTAAAGTAAAAAAAATATTTTATTACGTCTTTGGTTCAAAGCTTCAGTCTAGGAAGGAGAGGCTCTCGAGGCTCACACACATTGAGAGAGCCCAGTATTGGCCTCAGGGGCAGGACCACAGTCCCTCAGATTTCATTTGTAGGTCTTATGGGGAAGTTTTGTGTAGCAATTCCTCTGAGATAAAACATTCCATCTTGGAGGGAGGTGTGTTAAGACACAGGATGTTCTAAAGGGAGGTGGCACATTCCGCCCTCCTGGAAACTCCTTAAACTCAGGAAGTAAACTTCTCAGAGGCTTCAGGAAGTCCCTGAAACCGAAGAGGTTCACTAGGCCTCTTCCTCCCTTAGTGTATATAAAAAGTAAGGCCTGCTGGGAGATGCTCTCAGCTAGGTTGATCTGCCTCACAGAGGCTCACACCAGACCAGCCACTGAAAGAAACAGAGACCAGCCCAGTGGCCTGGAAGAAGAGATGTAGAGCTGCCTACACATTATGCGGTGAACTCCAGCGCTCCAGCTTTGGTGAACCTTTACCCATGTTGGCACGGACTTTGGTGATGCAGCTCTCTTTGAGTCATTTCTGCTCCTGTAAATATCCCCTCACCCAAACTTCTGTAAGTTGTGCCAATAAAACTCATTGGTTTGCCAAGTTGGACTTCAGTGGTATCTGGACTTTGGTCTGTTGTGGAGTCTCTGTCTGGAGTGTGTAAACCTTTGTTCCCATCTTCCCAGGAATAGTGTTCACAACGAGAGAAGTCTGGGCAGGCAGCGTGGTGGGCTGCCCAAGGCTTCCCACTCACCCCAGGGTTCTTGGGCTTTCCCAGTGTTTGCCTGGTACTGGAATGCCTTGGACATCTAACCTCCCTGTGGTGACTACAGAGAAGGAGATGTGGGACTCTGCTACTAAGGCTGATGGTCAAAGTCACCTCAGTGGTCTGCCCTGGGCTCCTATGAGTACTTAAAAAACCTGCTAAATGAGAGAGAGGCCATGTCCTCAAAGAGCATTGTCAAGAGGTCAAAGAAAGCCCACATTCAGAGGGTGGCTGGGAGATTGCGAGCCAGGGGCTGGAGGGCTGAGAAACTGGGGCCCATAGCTGTGGCCGGCTGCTCAGAGTTTCCCAGGATCCAAATTATTTCACTCCAATTTACTGTGTGAAGAGCAACTTTCTCCTCCTGCCAGATGGACCCAACCCTTGACTTCTGGCACAGGAGAACAGGATTGGTGCCTATGAGCATCCCTCACAAGGACAATGTTATGATAACCCAAGTCTTTGCTGAAGTCCAGGCTGATGACCTTTCCCAGTCTGCCGGGAAGTTTGTCTTCTGGTTGTAGTATATGTATCTGGTCCCTGTTTAGTTTACCTTCTGGTTGTAGTATATGTATCTGGTCCCTGTTTAGTTTACCACACAGCCCTGGCTTGTCTGGAGGACACTCAAGCTGAGTCCTGGCTCCAGTGTCCCGTCCCCGTCCCGTCCCGTCCCCCCCCCCCCCCATCAATGGGTTGGTGCTCAGGAACACAACACCCTCTTTACCTTTTGGTGATCACATGATGCTCGGGAACACAACACCGTCTTTACCTTTTGGTGATCACGTGTGTTAATCGCTTCTCTTGCTGTGATGAAATACTCAAGGAAATTAACTTCAAAGGATGAAAGATTTGGGTTTACAATTGAACTCTATGGGCTGAAGTCATAGTCACTTGGCCCCACCCCTTTGGGACTGCACAGCACAGGGCATTATGGTGGAGACTGGGCTAAGAGGAAGCTGTTCGCATCAAGGTAGCCGGGGAAACCAAGAGACTAACCGGGAAACCAAGAGACCAACCGGGAAACAGACCACGTTCTGGTGTTCTGGTCTCAAGGTCTCCTACAGGTTCATGTTTTGAAAGCTTGTCTCCAGCTGGGGGCGCTAAGCTGCTGCTCAGCTCACAGGAGAGGGTGAACCACCAAGCCTCCTTAGCTTAGACTTCTTCCCTCGAAAACTGTGAGTTATAGAAACTTATTATAAGGTATTTATCCTCAAGTACTTTGCTATAAGAGAAAATGGACTAACACAGGTTTGCACAAGGGATTGCAGGAATGAATTATTCTTAGGCAAACTTTTTTTTTTTTTTTTTTTTTTTCTTCTTGAAACACTCTGTGTAGCCCTGGCTGTCCTGGAACACACTCTGTAGACCAGACTGGCCCCAAACTCAGAGATCTGCCTGCCTCTGCCTCCCAAGTGCTGGGATTAAAGGCGTGTGCCAACACACCCAGCCCTAGGTAAACATTTTTATTTGCCTCCTTCCATTTATGAGTTTGAACTACTGTGCCATTTTGTGAGGGTTACTAGTTTGGAGAATATAATCTTTTTATTCAAACTCTCAGATCCCTGGATCACGTGGAAAAATATGGGAAGAACTTGAATATAGTTTTTTGTAAGAAAATATTGTGATGGTTATTCTTGGTTGTAAACTTGACTACATCTGGAATTAACTAAAACCCTAAAATGGAGGTGCATACCTGTGAGGGATTTTTGCTTAATTTGAAATGGGAAGATCCACTTCTTTTTTTTTTTTTTTTTTTTGGTTTTTCAAGACAGGGTTTCTCTGTGTAGCTTTGCGCCTTTTCCTGGAACTCACTTGGTAGCCCAGGCTGGCCTCGAACTCACAGAGATCCACCTGGCTCTGCCTCCCAAGTGCTGGGATTAAAGGCGTGCGCCACCACCGCCCGGCTTGGGAAGATCCACTTCTAATCTGGATCTTTGAGGTGGGAAGACCCACCACCTCTAATCTGGACCACACCTTCTGCTAGAAGCCTATAGAAGGACAGGGAAGAAGGAAGCTTCACTCTGCCTGCTTGCTCTCACCATTCCAGCAAGTCATCTACTGGATTCTTGGACCTTCCACTTCATTAGTCATGGTTGGATTAGCTAGACCACAATCTGTAAGTCATTCTAATAAATCATATATATATATATGTATATATACACATATATATAATGTGTATGTGTGTGTATAGATACAGATAGTGATATTCATTCTATAAGTTCTGCTATTCTAGAAAACCCTGACTAATACATTAATGATATGCATAGAAAGAAGTTGTTGAATATCTGAAGAAACAAATATTAGAAGCCATAGGATGAAGTGGGAGATCTTCACATAGTGGGATGAAAGAACATATTTCCAACGCCACTCAGTTATGACACCTGGTATATTTTATTAAAAAATGAAATATTCTCTTTTTTTAAAGATCAATCCATTTTTTTTTGGTTTGTTTGTTTTGAGTCAGGGTTTCTCTGTGTAGTTTTGGTGCCTGTCCTGGATCTTGCTCTGTAGAACAGGCTGGCCTCGAACTCATAGAGATCTGCCTGGCTCTGCTTCCTGAGTGCTGGGATTAAAGGCATGACCCACTGCCACCTGGCCCATTTCTTAATTTTATATCCATGGGTGTTTTGTCTGCCTGTATGTCTGTATACCATGTGTGTGCCTGGTGCCCAGGGAGGCTCAGAAGAGGCCATTGGATCCTTTGGAACTGGAGTTATAGATAGTCGTGAACTACCATATGGGTGCTAGGAATAGAACCCAGGTCCTCCAGAAGAGCAACAAGTGCTCTTACCCACTGAGCCATCTCTCTAGCCTCAAGAGGTATGTGCTTATAAACCATTTTTGAGAAGGATAACTGAAGGACATATATTTTCGACAATGACAAGTTCAATGATGCAGAGTCAGTCTGTTTCTATTACTATAAGAAAATGCCTGAGAGAATTAGCTTATAAACAGAAGGTTTGTTTTGGTTCACAGTGCTTTGAGCCTGTGGATGGAGCTTGAGGTGGATCAGAACTGCTTAACTCACAGACAGGAAGAGAATGATGAGGCCAGAATCCACCCTCTGCTTTAAGGGCACATTTACGAATGACTCAGAGACCTCTTACTAGGTCCTACTTTCTAAAGGTTCCACTGTTACAAATAGCATTCCAGGAACCAAACTTTTAACAAGTTGGCCCTTGAGGGACACTTAAGATTCAGTTTAAGGAGGAAACACATTCACAATACTGTAAGCCTGCCCCTAAGCCATGGCTAGGGAGCTCACAGGTTCCAGGGGTGAATCTACTACTGTTATTATAAGTGGATGCAGAATTGAACTGTCCTCTAAATTCCTATTTCTCTACTCATAGATTACTGGATGTCTCTGACCTCATCAGAGAAGTTTCTTTGTTCAGCGGACAGTGGTTGTTAACTCAGAAATAGTCAAAGTGCAGAGAATGAGCATTTGTGAAGTGCTCAGCCACAAGGAGACATCTATACCATCCTCTCCCCACAAAGCTCAGGGACCATCACGGAAGCTGAGGTGAAAAGATTGTACGAGCCAGAGGTCAGGGAGGACCAGTGTGAAACATCGTCTTCAGGTGATTACAGGATCACTGTGCTCATGAACTCTGACAGCTATGGTTGTCTGCAGAAGACCTGCACAAAGTCAAGTCAGACAACGTTCCAGCGGGTGTGGGGGAGGGCACAAGTCCCTCCCTTAGCCAGGGAGCTATGGCTAGTCGATGGTTTCTAGGGGAGGAAGAGTCAGTTTGCTTTAAAGGTGTGGCCTGTGGCAATCACCTGTACTTCGATGGATGGTCTCAAACCCATGAATATATGGGAAGCATGCACTAGACTTGGTAACCTTTTAAAAAAGGGGTTGGAGCAATGTCTCAGAGGTTAAGAGCACCTACTGCTCTTACTGAGAACTCAGGTTTGGTTCCCACACCCACATAACTGCTCACAGCTGTTCACAGCTCCAGTTCCAGGGCATCTGATGCCCTCTTCTGACCTTTGGGGAACAGGCACACACATGGAACATTTACATAATACATTTATACATACATACATGCAGGCAAAATAGTCACAAAATAAGATAAATAAATCTTAAAAAAAAGGATATGAAGTTGGGAGTGGGTGGGGAGACCTTGGAGAGTTGGGGGTGAATATAATGTACTTTACATTGTATGAAATTCTCAGAGAATTAACACAAATATTTAAATAATAATAATAATAATAATAGTAAAATTATATATTTTACTATAGACATAAATTCAGCCAGAGCACTGGTGTCAGCTGCAGTATCTAGATTCTTGACCATCATTCTTCTCACTTAATGAGAATGTTATAGTATTTTAAGGACATAGATAATGAACAAAATATCCTCTATGCATACAAAAGTTGTGTGAGTATTTTGCATGAAATTATGAACAATAAACATGAAGATGAGTTAGTGACATGGGGAAGTGCCAGGGTCTTGTCCTTATGTAGCTGAAGCTGGATTTGAACCTCTGATCCTTAGCCCCAGCTACCTGAGTGCTAGGTGACAGTCACAAGCCACGTTCTTGGCAAGTTAGGGATTTTGTGAGTTTCCATTTTCTGTTGCTTAACTTTAAGATTGTAAGAACAATGTCTGTCATCTGTCCCTTCCTGTCATAGTGATGCTTAACAGTGAGAGGTGGCGTGACATCATTGGCAGTGCTCTGATTGCTGGTGTGACATACGTGGTTTGTATTGCTAGGAGAAGGACACTCCCATGTTAAAAACTCCTATGTTTTACACTTTAAAACGTAGAGACAGAATTTTCTTGTTTAAAGGTCTGCCAGTGAAAATGTTAGTGTTTTGAAATGTGAATGTTTAAAATACAAGAAATTTAAAAGCTATGATTGGCATCATAGAGGTAGGAATTCACTTAGTGTTAGGGTCCTCGAGAAGGCCCACGAAAGACCACCATCCATGTATGCAATCAACCAGAGCATTTATTATCCCCAGAGTAAAGGTACCAGCATGCTGGGGCCGCACATCTGACACAAAGGCAAAATGGTGACCCCGAGAGAAGCTCAAAGGCTCCTTTTAAGCAGGGTTAGGGGAATTCCAGGGAGGGGAGGTTAGTCTGGGGGCTGATTGGTAGGTTTGAACAAGAAGTTTATGAGTTGTTATAGGATTGGTAAGTGGCTCTAGTAGTCAGGGACTTTCCAGTGGCAGGGTGGGGAAAGCTATCTTTAGCTAGCAGAAGGCTGTGGGGCGCCTGCTGATTGGCTGTCCCTGAGTTGTGGTCTTTCCAAGGACTGCTTGCTCAGCTTCAGTCAGCTCTAGTAAACCTGAAACTAAGGCCTGGTCTCTGGCAGGGATACTAGGAACCTTTCACGGCCCTGATCTGGCTTCCTGGCCCCCTCGTTTAGTCTGATTTCAGTAAAAAGTATGCTTGAGACAGTAAATGTGCCCAATGATGTGCTGGTGCTGTTTTTTTTTTTTTTTTCAGTTATAACAACTATTGTAATGAAGTATTTGAACCACTAAGTGTTGAACTACAACTTTAAGAAGTAATTGAAGCTGGGTGTGGTTTCCTGGCTGTCATCTCCACACTGAGGAGGCTGAGGCAGGACGATTAAGAGTTTGAGACTGCACATCAAGACCTTGTCTTAAAAAGAAAAACATAATTATGCATATACAAAGTCAAATTGTGCTCAGCGAACCTAATTATTTTGTAGTATTAATGAATAAAATAAATGTAAAGCATTGCTTAAAATGTCCATATTTATGCATTTAATATGTGTGCAATATTTGTAATTGAATAGTACTCATATAGTTTATGAAAAGCATATATATCTTTATTAGCTCAAATACTAATTTTCATAAGGTTATGTCATAGTTGACTCAAAATACAGGAAAGGTCTGAACTCCCTATTATTGTGTAAGTTAGTTCCAGTACTGTTACTTTTTAAATGATATAGTGAGCATCATGTAGGGCGATTGCCACAGTCCTGCTTCTTTCCTAGGAACCGGCTCCAGGAAGTGGGGACAGTGAATCAGAGTATGTTGGTTCCAGGGCATTAGTTAGGTTTGCCACTACAGCTTGAAGCTCCCCTACAAAGATGCCAATAATTGACGTTACTGTGATAAGATACCCAACGACAACTTATGGAAGGAAGGAAAGGGTTTGTTTTACCTCACTGTTTCAGAGCGATTTCAGTTTATCATGGTGAGGGAGGCAGCCGTTCATTTGGCTGTAAGAGCGCATGGCAGAGGCTCCTCACATTGCTGCAGAGCAGGAAGCCAAGCCAGTGGGACAGAACTGGGCTGGTGCAGGACTCTTCCTCCTAAAGGTTGCACAGCCTTTCCAAACGACCAGCTGAGGACCGAGGGGACTCAAGACACAAGCTTCTAGGGGCCATTCTAGATTTCAAACCATAGCACATGTCCACCAGCAACAGAGACAGAATGTCCCCCAGCCCTTGGTTTTGTTTTAAACTGACTTTCCCCACTGGTTTGCCTAACTGGGAGCAGTGGTCCCTCAGGGGCTTTGAAGAATAGCGTTTTAAGCAGCATGACCACAGGTGACGGCCACAGGGGCAGCCTCTGGCCCTTCCTCTGTGAGGCTCAGCTCCCGGGGGACTCAGGTGGTGGGCTCTGTGGTTGTGTGATGGTGGGCATGCAGGGTGGGGTGGGGAAGTGACCATCTGTTTAGAGGTGGGGTGGGAAGGCTGCGAGCAGACTCTGGCTGTCTGTGGGTGGGTGGTTGTTCATGAACCGCTGTCTGAGGATCAAAGGAAAAGTGGAAAGAGCCTCCTCCTCTGCCATGTGGGAAGCATTTGTCTCCACTGGAAACCCTGCAGAAGAAGGAAAACAAGTCCTTGTGGAAGGCCTTCAGGTCCTGAACAAGTTCTGTGGCTGCTTCTATCAGCATTTGCTGGGAGAAGAATGAGGCTTCCTCCATCCAGGGAAGCCAGACTTCATCAGCAGTAGAGGTTCCCAGCCCCTACTCTGCACTCCGTTGTTTTGCTCCATTCAAGAAAGCACATTGCTACTGTTCATCCATTTAGCATGTTTTTCTGTGTGTTGTTGAGTTGTTGACCCTTTAAATGACTATTAGCTCTCTCTCAATGTTATTTTTTGTTTCAGATAAAGACCTCCAGAGAAACTCACAGGAACCAGCCCAAATCATCCACCCGGCAACACGGTCTCACTATACAGCCTTGGCTAGCCTTGATCCACTTTCCTCTGTCTCCTGAGTGTTAGGATTAAAAGCATATGCTACCACATCTGGTTCAAAATCTTAGTCTTTTTAGGTAGCAATTCTCCACCCAGGAGTTGCTCCTTTCTATCATTTTGTTGTTGTTGAACTTGTGATGCTGTTAAGGTCCTAGGGTCATTCCACAAAAGACCACCATCCATGTATGCAATCAGCAAGAGAGTTTATTATCTTGAGAGTAAGAATTCCAGCATGCTGGGGCCATACATCTGACACAAAGGCAAAATGGTGACCCTGAGAGAAGCTTGCAGGCTCCTTTTATACACAGCTGAAGGAATTCTAGAAGCACTTAGGTCATCCTATCTATGATTGGCTTAAGCAAGTGGCAACTATGTATGTACATTCCTACTTGGCTAGGGCTAGTAGGGGCTGGCTAGGGCTACAGTTTTACCATCTTTGGGCAAGTTTAGTCAAGTTCCAAGGGGGGGATAGAGGGTTTGTCTCTATTTGGTCATTGCATTAAGATATTGCAGGGGATGGCCCAGACTTGGTACATGCTATCTCCTCCCTTGTCCCCACTGTCAGGGGCATTGAAGATTTATTGTCCATTGTTCATAGTTCTTTCAGTAATTGCTTGCTCATTTGCAGGAAACTGAAACTGAGGCCTGATCTCTGACAGAAGACTGAACAGCCTGTTATGGCATCTGCTTGGCTCCTAAGTGGGAATTTACGTATCTGGTTAAGGCATCGATGATGCAGGCAGGGGCCAGCCATAATCAGCAGGAGTGCTAAGGGCCTTGTGATGGATGATGGCAGAGTTACTAGTCAGGGAGGGCCTGAGAATTTCCACTTAGGAGCTATTAAGTTGATAATTAAGTCCCAATATGAACAGGTACCCACCACAGATTCAAGGATTTGACTCAGGATACAACTCAAGAGGCGAATGTGATAGCCAACATTATGTTGATGGCTAGCTTTATGTTTAAAAGTTTAAAATTACCGTGTTTAAGAGAACTATAAAGCAAAAACGAGCTTTCAAATGTTAAGGGCTGTGCTGTGGGATGTTCTGTATGGCAAATGTGTTGCTCTGATTGGATAGTAAATAAAACACTGATTGGCCAGTAGTCAGGCAGGAGGAAGTATAGGCGGGACAAGGAGGAGAATAAAGCTGGGAAGTGGAAGGCTGAGAGAGACACTGCCAGCCGCCATGATGACAAACAGCATGTGAAGATGCCGGTAAGCCACGAGCCATGTGGCAAGGTATAGATTTATAGAAATGGATTAATTTAAGCTGTAAGAACAGTTAGCAAGAAGCCTACCACGGCCATACAGTTTGTAACCAATATAAGTCTCTGTGTTTACTTGGTCGGGTCTGAGCGGCTGTGGGACTGGCAGGTGAGAGAGATTTGTCCTGACTGTGGGCTAGGCAGGAAAACTCTAGCTACAGGGCTGCTAAGGGTTAATTTTATTTTATTTTATTTTTTTATTTTTTGGTTTTTCGAGACAGGGTTTCTCTGTGTAGCTTTGCGCCTTTTCCTGGAACTCACTTGGTAGCCCAGGCTGGCCTCAAACTCACCTGGCTCTGCCTCCCGAGTGCTGGGATTAAAGGCGTGCGCCACCACCGCCCGGCAAGAGTTAATTTTTGCAATTGCCTGGTCTTATACAACTTTAACAAAAGCTCTATTTCTGCTTCTGTAAACAAAAACTTGCTTTGCAGGAGATGATCTTCTGATTGTTCATAGAGGGAATGCAACTTTGTATTCTTTGCCTTTAAAATCTTCTGACTGAGGAGACTGGGTGCTGCCTCTGAGAATCCCCAGTCCAGGGCATAGACCTGGCATCAGTATATTTAAAAAAAGCCTCTTCTTTCTTAAAATATATTAATAGTCAGACTGGTAAATTTCTGAACGACCCCAGACCCATAACAATGCTGTGACCATTGATCACACAGCAGCCATTATTCATGAACGTCAGTGCCTCTCTCCAGCCTGGACCAAGGCAATGGTTTTTTCAGAGAAGACTCAGTTTCCTTTTAACTAATTACAAGAGACTGTGAGGTCTGGTCTGTCTTTCCAACCCCCTTTCATCTGCGCTCTTCCTTCTTTTCCAAGCTGAAGGCCTCACATTGTTCCTGCACTGAGAACCCCTGACTGCAGCTCTCGGGCTCCCTGGGAGACATTTGAGTGCTCTCCCATCCAGTGACAGCCTGAAATATTGATTAAATGAAGGTGCAAGCCAATGGTGCAGTGCATTGTCTTTGAACAAAGTGGGGCAAGATTCTGAACTCTGAAGAATTGGGGGAAGACTGAAATGCATTTTGGTCCCTGTTATTTTTAACAAAATCTCAATCTTTCGATTTTACCAATAAAAACTCGGGAGCCTGATGCTGGGCGAGAGTCTGCTAGCTCAGAGAGTCAGAGAAAGCACCCAGTTGATCTTCCTCCTCCTCCTCCACATAACAGAAGCCTTATCCTACACTAACTCCAACCATCCTCTTCAAACTCAATGTTCCTCCCTTCTACTTCCTGTATGTCTCTCTACCCACCCTACTGAATCCCTCCTACTCTCCACTACTCTCTTTTTTTATTAATAATCTATGTTCACTTCCTGTCAACTGGTATCTTGCTCCACCTCTTGACCTGTGGTTGACTTTATTTAATCCTGTTTACAATAGTCAAGCAGAAAACTCTTGGATTAAACATGTATGCTAGAGCTGAGCCACACCACAACTAGAAACTGTTTTTCCAATAAATAACACAATCTCGGGGTTCATAGTGTGGTCAAATATCCTGCAACAGGTCCTGTTTCTTTTTTTCCTTCCCCATTCAGGAATGACATAAAGTTCAGATGACTGAGGGGAACAGAGAGGATAGCTGCTCTCCCCTAGGGAATGGAACTCAGTCTGGCTCTTGACTGCAGGACTCCCAGCAATATGTACCCATTGTTGTCTCCGCTGAAGGCACCTATGAACACGTGGACTCTTAGAAGTTACTGTACCAAGTCCGGAAACCTCCCCCAGATAATGGCTGGGTCTTAAGTAGGGTGAGAGTGGGGAAGCCATCACTGGCAATAGGGAAGTTACATCTTTCAAAGGTGTTTCAGGCCCCTGGATCACAAGTAGCTACACAAATAGGCATTGCCAAGGACCACAGATGAGAGAGACTCTGAGCCACCCCCACCCCAAGGATGAGAGAGCTAGCCCAAGGTCCTGCTTGTTGGTGGGCTTTCAAGGCATTAATACTTAAGCACGAATATTGAGAGATCTCATTTGCACCCTCAGACCATGTGTGTGAACTATCCAGGTAGGTTCAACCCGGTTGTTCTTAAATGCTGATGCTCTGTCTCACTAAGCCAACAGTTGAGCCCTGAGGGCGAGTACTTCTTGTGAAAGTGGCAAATGTGTATCTTTTGAGGGGGGCACGGAAGTTCCATAAACACTTAGTGCTAGGCTGAAGGAGGTAGCCCAAGAAGCAGGAACTGGGTTTGGTGAAATGCAAAAAATTTGTTCCTGGATGGTGGCCAAGTTTAACAGACATCAAACCTGGCAGGTTCGGTGTCATTTGGGAAATAAGAGAATCTAGCCATCAATCACGATGCTGCCAACCTAAAGCTTTACAGCCCTGCTACTAGCCACTTTGGAACTTGAAACTTGCGGGAAGTCTTTCAGAGTCAAAGCCTGCCTCTTTCAAAGCCACCATAGCAGAAAAGGTACTGATTTCTATCTGGGCTCTTAAAACTTTTTTTTTTTTAAGTTACATTTTAATTTATTTTTCGGGAAACACACACAAGCATGTCCTCAGAGAACAGCTTGCCGTAGTCTGTTCTCTCCTTTCACCATGTCGGATCCAGGAACCAAACTCAAACTGGCAAGCTAACCAGCAAGTGCCTTACTGGCTGAGCTCTCTCACAGGCCCTCTATGTGGGTTCTCCACAGCTGGGTGGCCTTGCACAAGTCTTCTCACGTTTCTGGGCCTCCTACTCATCTGTAAAGCCTAGGGGTTGGACTGGATTACTTATGGCCCTGCTGGCTGACATCTGACAGTCCCATCAATCCTCAGCCCAGAGCTGTTCCACATCTCCTTGGCTTGAATGGAAAATTCATCTCCCTTGCAGATTAAAAACCTATTGATTTTCCCTCTTTGGAAAGCGGGAATGAGACAGCAATTTCTCTCCCTGCAGAGACCGAAAAAAAAAAAATAAATAAATAAATAAATAAATAAATAAATAAATAAATAAATAGTCAATTCAGCTCCCATCAGGTGATTTACGGTTCAGGTTTGAATGCTAAACAGTCCTGTTTTAGAGATCTGGAGTTAGTATACACACACACACACACACACACACACACACGTGAATATATATGTATATATCTGTGGTTTTTTGAGACAGGTTTCTCTGTGTAACCACTCTGGCTGTCCTGGAACTCGCTTTGTACACCAGGTTGGCCTCAAACTCAGATCAGCCTACCTCTGCCTCCCAAGAGTTAGTATTAAAGGCTTGCATCACCATGCCTGGGCTTGGGTCTTCTAATCAGAGGCCAGACTTTGGGATTGGGAATGAGCTAGTGCTTAGAAGCTCCGTTTGAGGGCTCTTTGGGCACTGGCACCGGCCAGGGATGGTTATTGGGGCTTGGGCACTCGCAGTGCTCCCTGGACCTACGTGGCTGGTAGGTAATGCTTTCGCCTTTGGCCTTTCTGGCTAGGGCTTGCATTAATCTCAATTAAGGAGGAAGGCTGGTTTCTCCAGCAGGGACCGACTTCGGCCACGAGGAGTCTCTCCACCCTTTGTAAGTCGATGCAAAAGAGGATTGGTGGCTTCGTGGAGCGCCGGGGCCGGCGGCCAATGGGGACCGCGGGGAGGCGGGGCTGATTGGTGGGCGGAGCCAGAACTCGCGAATCAGTGAGCTGCCGGATGGCCCGCCCTGGCTGCGAGCCGCGGCTGGGCTGGTGGGCGGTGTGGGTTACCGCTAGACCCTCCCGCGGGCTGCCCGGGAAGAGGCCCGGGAGGGAAGGACCCTGCGTCCTGTCGGCCGGGCTGCAGCGCACTCGGACCTGTCCTGGCAGAGACACGCTGTCCTGGACGAGGACCAGTCACCGCCCACCTGGACGGCCACGCAGGCGCACCTGCGTCGTCAGGATGCAGCGCTCAGCCGGGGAGCCGTGGGGCGGTCCTTCCGTAGCCGCGCGTGGGGTTCCGCCCACCACCCGCTGCCCTACCCTGTCCTGTCTTGAGAAAGCTGGAGACTCCCACGGGCTTGTCGCAGTTCCCCTACCGGGGTGGGCCTCACCCTCTGACGACACTCCCTCACCCCCTGACGACACCTGCTCCTGCATCATTGTCATCCAGCGGGGACCCAGGGGCTCAAAGCAAACGACAAAAGTTACCCTTTCCTTTTGCTTTCTTCAGATATTTATGACCCTCCTGACCCCCAGGACCATTCCCAGACTTCACGACCCTGCTGCTGCCTGTCCTGACCCAGCCCACCAACAGCATCTACCTTCTGGTACCTGCAGACTTTACACTGTAGAGAATGAAGCCGACAGTACAAATTTTCCCCCTATTGTGGTGCAGAGGTTAAAGTCCTTTTTCTCCTCCTAAAGTGAATACAATTACCCTCACCTAGGACCTGCCTCTAGAGGAGCTGCCGTAAAAGGAGGTGGTCTGGGTCCTTTGGATTCCACAATCGCCCTGCGCCCCCCATATCCTTGCCCTTCTTTAGCGGCCATGAAGGCCAACTACAAATTTCATCAAGCAGGCAGTGGACCCATCTGAACCTCTATTTTGCAGCCTTGAGGGGTTGAGCATGAAGGACAGGCTGCCACCAAAGGCGTCTCTCTCAGCTTAGGCTTGTGAACCTTTCAGCAAATGGAACCTCCTCTATTTCCATCCTTGAAAAACAGTCTTTTCTCATAAACATTTGTGGTCTCAAAATTTATGGTTCCTGGTTTCCCCCTGGAGTTCTAGTTACAAGGTCCCTGATGTACAGTCTGAAGGGTGGAGCGGTCTCTGACGAGCCAGATCGGTCACACACACAGTGTGGCTCCTGCGTTCATTGAGTCCTGCCCCACATACGTACCTTCTACCCATTGAAGCCCCTCCCCACCTGCAAACACCCTTTTCTTCACTCACATGTGGTCTCTCCTGAAGTCCATTCCTTGAGAGCTTTGACCTAAGAAAACACAAGAATGAAGAAAGTCTTTCAGATGGGAGGGTTAGTCTAGTTCTGGGAGAGAGGTCTCCATGTCTCAATATATGCCTACTCAGAAGATCCAGCCTGGTTCTGGTCTTCACATGATCCTTGCCTGGAACATCCTGGAAAAGTCTGAGGAAAATGGGGTTCATTTGTAGCGAGTGTGTGTGTGTGTGTGTGTGTGTGTGTGTGTGTGTGTGTGCTTCTGCCGCTGTGACAAAATACCCAAGAAAATGAAGGCTTACAAGATCTATTTGGGGTCACTGTTCCAGGCCATGGTACCTTGGCTCTGTTGCTTTGGGCCTATGGTGAGGCAGAAGATTATGGCAGGGATCACAGAGAGGATCAAAGTTGCTCCTGGTTTCTGGGAAGTGGTGAGAAGGAGGGGGAGGAAGCCAGGGTTCCAACATCCCTTTTAAGGGCATCTCCAGTGACTTAATTTCCTTTTAGTCAGCCCTTATTAGTTACTTTATCATCATTTTAACCAAATACCAACAGAACAACTTATGGTAGGAAAGAATTCCGTTAGCCCACAGTTTCAGAGGGCTCAGTCCAGCAGAAAAGAGCAGTTTAGTCTGGGAAGCAAGAGAAGGGCAGATGGCAGAGCCTGGCAGGGTGGGTCTTCTCCTATCAGCTATCTCTGGAAAGACACACATCTCAAGATGTACCTCACCAATCTCCTAGGTAATTTATAATCCGGTCACACTAACAATGAATATAAACTATCCCAAGGCCCCACTCCCTAAAGGTTCCAGCATCCCCCAGTGGTGCCATCAACCGCCTTCCCAAGGCCCCACTCCCTAAAGGTTTCAGCATCCCCCAGTGGTGCCATCAACCGCCTTCAACACGGAAGTGTTTGACATCCAAACCACAGCAGCCAGCAGGACGCAGGCAAAGTGGAAAGAGGTGTTAGTTCAGGTCAGCACCTGCAGCCGCTGAATCCTGTTTGGGATTTGTCCCAGATGCCACAATAACCTAACATAAGGCACCAACACAATTTGGAGAGCTGTATTTTTCCCTGTTAAATTAGTACTGGCCACGTCCGGCCAAGCAAAAGGTGGAGGAAAACAGGCCAGGAGCGACCTGCCAGAAGACTCGGCAGATACGGCTGAGTCTGAAACCGGTAGATCTGAAATTGCAATTAGCGTGGAAATGAAGATCTTTTCAGAAAGGAAAATGGCCCCAGAGCATGTCCCCATTGTCTGCCCTATCTCCTGGCTCCCACCCAGACGTCCCTGAGACAGCCCCTTGGCTCAGAGGCCCGTGAATTCCCAGCCAGCACGAAGGAGAACAGTCACCATCTTCACCTGCTGGCAGGGTACACTGCCTGCGGGAAGAGAAACCCAGGCCTTTGGAGGCTGGAGACAGACAGGCAGGGAGGAGGCTGGGCAGCCCTGGGTATCTACAAACACTTGGGCAGAGTTCACTGCCGACTCTTCCTTACATCACTGTGACTGCACTTCCTAATGGAAACCACTTAAGGGAGGAGAGACTTGTTTGGGCTTGGGATTCAGACAGTTTCAGTGTATCAGAGCAGAGAGGGCCTGGCTGGGTCACTCCCTCTGTAGTGTTGGGAACAGGAGGCTGTTAGTGTGCCAGCCAACCACAAAGTAGAGTTTGGCTGCAGGGGCATAATCTGAAAGGCCTGCCCCCATGCCTTCCCTCCTATAAGTTTTAATACCTGAACATCTGCGACCCAAGTGTTCAAAATGAGAGCCTATGGGGGGACATTTCAGATTCAAACCATGACACAGACGCCCAAAGGCATGATCTTTAGCTAAATGCATGGTGTTCCTGAGAGCTGCCCCCTCACATTTTCTGTGGGAAGGCACTGACTACCCCAAAAGTAGGTGTGTTCTGTAATGCCTAGAATCTTGAAAAACAGAGGGCTCAGGCTTATTTACCATTTTTGGTCATAAAGAAGACAGGATGCCTTTTCTTTCTCATCTTACTAGGAGAGTCGGAGTAGAGGCCTACAAGGTTTGGTGAGTCCTCAAGTCTGAGCACTTACCAGGAGGCTGACTCAGGGAGGTGCTTCCAATTGACTGTTTCATTTCATTCCACAGCTGCTGCCTCTAGCGAGTCCTGGTATCACACCAGTTCATGGAAGAAGAGCTGGAGGTGCAGGGAGGTTAAGTAACTTGCCAAAGGCCACGTGGCTCGTGAGTGATTGAAACTGAAGGGGTCTGACCCCACAGTTCACAGGCACAGGTAGGAGGAGGCCTAGCTTCCCGGGAAGGATCTTTGTAGGCAGAGGTGAGAAAGGCCAGAGTCTGAGGACTGTATGGCCTAGGACAAAAATGGTGTGGAGAACAGCCCAGGCATGCGAAACCGTGGGCGGTGAAGACCTGCTGATGGGCGCTGCTCTGTGGTGTCGGCTCTGGAAGGCTGAGGCTCCAGAAGACCTCTGGCCAGGGCATTCTTCTGCTTCCCTGCTGCTGCTGCTGTGCCATGGGGTCTGGCTGCTGTTGTCCATTCTCTTCTCTGCCGCCAGACCTTGGCTACCTCTGGCTTCCTACACCAAAGCCCCAGGAAGGCCGCAGAGCTGACCTTTCTCTTGGGCTATGCATGTGTCCCCTGGATCCTATGGCAGCCCAGCACCTAGCTCTCAGGTGCTGACCAGCCTGTGCCAGGGTGGCATGGGTGACTTGCATCTAGGTCACAGGGGTGCAGATGTGGGTAAGAGCAGGTCTGATCAGTGGTCACCAATGATGGAATGTCCCTGGTGTGTGGTCTGCGAGGTTCACGTTCATAACCCTTGAGGGTTACAGTTATTTTACAGTTAAAAAGAGCATCAGATGGGATAAATTAACTTGCCCAAGGTCATCTCAAGGTCACCACGTTGGAAAGCATCAGAGTTGGACCTGATTTCCTGGACAGGGAAGGAGGCTGTGGGAGGGAGAAAGTGAAAGTCTGAGGGGGTGGGGAATGTGGGAATATGGGAGTGTGGGAATGTGGCGACCCGTGTTTGGACATGCGGTAAGAGGACAGATAAGGGGAAAGGAGTGGAGTAGACAGCGCCACCTCCAGGTCAACAGTGGATATTACCACCACTCTTAAAATGTTTTCAATCACATTTTATCACCTTTTTTTGCCGTGGCCAGCCACCACCCAACCTTCCCAGGACTCCCCAGCCTCCCGACAGGTCCCCCGTCTCTTCCTCTGCCTGCTTCAGTCTGTCCCGTGGGAAGGCTGACTTTGACGTGCCTCTACCAGCCCCTCTAGGGGTTCTGCCTGCATTGACCCACTCCACACCGGACCCACATCCACTGCCGTCTTCATCCTCCAGTCTGCGTTTGTGGAAGGGCTGTTGCCCTTCCGATGCTCTCTGCCTAGAGGGCCAGCCCTTCTCCAGATAGCCAACCATGCTTGCTCTGCCATGTTTTTACTCAAAAGCAGCTTCCAGAAAATGTCTCCCTGGCCCTTTATTTGGGACTTACACCCTTACATCATCCTTGTCCCTTCAGACTTCCTGCTCTGCTTTCTTTTTTCTGACACTCTCATTAACTTACTTTATACTCTGATACTTATTCTGTCTCCTCAGCTAGAACAAAACTCCACACAGGCAGAGATTTTTGTCTGTGTTCTTTATTGGTGGCCCCGTCTTCCATGCCTGGCATGTATCACCTACTTAAAAAACAATTGTTGTGTAAATGAATGTATGGATGAAGCCCCACAGTATACCTCATGTTGTAGAAAGATTCCAGAATTTTCTCACAGGGCAGGAGAGGTGAGAGTAGGAGGTTTGTAGAAAGAGAAGTTAAGGAGGCCATGCGCAGAGGTGAGAGGACTCCTATCCAGGGAGGCAGTGGGTGTAGGGAAACTTACTCTATCTTCTGCTGATACCTCTGTGCTGCCCTCTGGGGACTCCTAAGGATAGCTGGCTTCAGGGACAGTAGCAAGGACAGATAGGCAAGGACCTCAGGATGTGTAACAGAATGCCCATCACCGTGACTGGTGGGAAATGGCTTGTCTCAAGTGACCAGAGGCAAAGAGGAAGCAGAGGTGCTAGGTCAGGGGCACACTTTCCTCTGTCAGGGCTGTTCTGACCCTGGACACCCCAGATGGCATCATCTGAGAGTGTCTCGTGAGAGATCCAAGGGTTCATTGGCAATACTAGTCCCACTCAGAGGGTGTGCAAAGCCAGGCAGCCGTGGAATGCAGTGACCAGCTGTGGCCACATAGAGGATGGGGTAGAACTAGCCCCAGTGTCACACAGTTCTCCCAGCACTTCCAACAACACAGGCTTCTCATGCCCAGATGATGGGCTTGAAGTGGAACAGACCCGGGTTGAGTTCTGCCTCCACCTTTCTGGTGTGTGTGAAGGGAAGAGGAATGTGTCAGGGTGACTGTCAGGACTAAATGGGATGTTCACAAAGGGCTTGGCATGCAGTTGCTTAGTAAGCAGAGGCCTATCAGGTCCTGTTTTCTTTTCTGTCAATCATATTCAGAAACTGGATGTAAGAGATAGATGCAGAAAGCGAGAATGGAACACGGAGTGAGGAAGCCTGGGCCAGGACCAGCTCCAACTGGTTCTGTAGGCAAGACGGGGTGTGCTGGTTAGTTTCCCCCAACTTGACACAAGCTAGAGTCACCTGGGAAGAGGAACCGCAACTGAGGAACTGCCTCCATTAGCTTGTTCTGTGGTCATGTCTGCGGGGCATTTTCTTGATTGATGATTACATGGACAGGTCCAGACTGCTGTGGGCAGTGCCAGTTTTAGGTCTGTGGCCCTGGGTTCTATAAGAGAGCAAGATGAGCAAGCCATGGAACGCAAACCAGTAAGTGATCTTCCTCGATGGTCTCTGCTTCCGTTCCTGCCTGCAGGTTCCTGCTTGAATTCCTGCCCTGGCTTTTCCCAATAATGACTGTAACCTGTACGCCAGAGGAGCTCCCTAGCCTCCCCAAGTTGTTTTTGGTCGTGACATTTATCTCAGCAAGTGGGAAGCAAACTGAGACACAGGGTTGTACCACCTCTTACCACTGTTCTCTCCTTACAGATAAATACAGGCTTTAACTGCTGGACCCCGTGATGCCTCTCGGCCTTATTATCCTGTGATTTGTGTGCTACCCAGGCTGAGGTCATTTTTCACTGAGCTCCGTCAGGCAGAGGGAATCTGAGGCAAGGGCTCATCCCACCTCATGAGGCAGTTCTCAGGACATGCTGGGCATTCGTGTTTTAATAGTGTCCTCGGAGCAGCTACGCTGCTAAGTTGTTATCCTCACCGACAGCAGACTGAAGTGCAGAGATGCCCCTTGCCACGTCAAGCCGCTTATCCGTCCCAGAATGGGGCCGTGCTCTGGTCCCCACGGTGCTGAAAGGAGGGGGAGGTTCCCAGACCTGCCTGTCAGGGTCTGCTTTAGCATCTCCGAGGGACCTCAGGAGTCAGTCAGTTCTCAGCCAGTCAGCCCACAGCGGTGACACTAGATGACACATGGCTTGGGATACGTTGGAGCAGGGACTTCATCGCTGCTAGGAAGGTTCGTGATGGACAGGAAGTACACTCTCCCAAATGTCTTAACAGTGGTGGAAGTTGCCCCTGTGGAGGGAGCCTCCCATGGGCATGCCTGGCCCGGTCTGGTGGGAAGAATGAGCTCAGCTTTGAGAACTTGCTTCTCGGGCGGTTTCTGAGAGCTTCTAGGACTAGTCGCTAGCTGAGCCCTGGCTAAGGCAAAGGAGGGGTATAGAAAGGTGTGGGGGGCATCAAAGCCTGGGTGACTTGAGCAGCAGGCATTCACTTCCTCACAGTTCTAGAGGCTGAACAGCAAAGGCCAACGTGCCTACAGAGTTGATTTCCTCCCAGGGCTCCCTGGGTCGTCATGTGGTCCTGCCCTCCGGGTTGGTCTGTGTTCTGATCTCTTATAAACATACAGGTTACAGAGGAGGAGATCCCCCGGTGATCTCATTTTAACTTAATCCCCTCTTTGAAGGCCCTGTCTCCAAGATACGGTTGCATTCTAAAGTCCTGGGGGTTAATATTTCAAAATATAAATTTCACGGGGAGGGGAGCAGGATACACAATTCAGCCCAGAATAAGTGTACACAGGAAGGGAGCCGCTGAAGAGGGAGGCAGGCCAGTGCCACATCCTTTTCATTTGTTCCAAGGTTCTCTCCCCCGGGCGACCTTTGAGGTGGCACAGCCACCATGCCTCAGTGGCTCGGTTTGCTAAAGCTCTTTCCTGGTTCTTCCTCATGTAGTCTTCACCTTCTGAGACAGGGCAGGGCCTTATGGTTGTCCTCAGGGGAACCAGAAGTTCACAGCGAGCAAGTGGCATTCCTGAGGACACCATGATGGTTACCTAGATTTCCTGGTTGTTTTATAGTAATGCTGGGCCCCTGCTATGCATACCATCTTTCCCTTGTCTTTCTGGGTCTTGGTGTGCAAAACCAGCAAAATCTATTGAGTGAGTAGTGCACAAAGATCACCCCTTTTTTCCTTTGAGCACGTCTCACATTCTACTCTCACCACTGGGAGAACAGTCCCGTTTAGTGTATTTGGCTAAGTGTCTTCCCTGTTTTTATGTAAAAGCAGAATCCCTCTTTCGCTTTGGTGCAGACAGTGAGAAAGTTAAGAGTCCAGGAAACCAGGCGAGCTCATGTCAGGCTGTGACTTTGGGGGTTTGTGGCTGAGCTGGGAACTAGTGGCAGGTCCCCAGGATTCAATTACTTTGCAAACACTTAGCAAGGACTGTCTGTCCTAGGTGGTGGACAGTGACATTGCCCCCGCTGCCACTTCAAGGAACTACAGGAGGAGGCAGTAACAGGATGAAGACAGACAGGGTGTTAGCAAAGTGATGGAGATGTGGACCCTGGGAAGGGGGGTGGGGCAAGGGGCATGCCTGTGCATGTTTGTGCATGTGCACACGCTTGCATGTGTGTACATGTCTGAGTTCAGTAAGGGAATAGCTGCCTCTAGTCATCTGTTGTTTTGGGTTTTATTTTCTATTTTTAATTATGTGTATTGTGGATGTGGGTATGTGCATGTGAATGCAGGTACCCCAAGGAGGCCAGAAAAGGGTACAGGATTACCTGGACCTGGACTTACAGATAGCTATGTGTGTGGGTCCACAGAGGCTGTCTAGTAAGGCCTTACTCAAGGTCAGAAAGTCTGAGCTTGCTTTACCCAGCAGGGCTGCATAATAGGATGACTTGGCCAAAGGCATGGTTAACATGTGTTTTGAAGGGTCTACACTGGGTATATGTTGTGCTTTGATCTTGAAAATGGGAGGTCTTTTGCTTCTCCCCTTGCTAGTGTATAAAAAGCCCATTAGAAATAAACTTGAGGCTGCTGGTGCTTGACCCAGGGCCCTCCCGAAGTATCCTGTGTCTCTGTCTTTTTCTTCATCTATATTTCTATCTAGCATTTCTTAACTCCTCACTTCCCTCTTCAAGGAACCCTTCGATAGGTCAGGGCTGAACCCCAACACTGGGCCCCGACAGCTCTGAGCTACCTGACATGGGCGCTGGGAACTGAACTGGAGTCTTCTGCAAGAGCAACAAGTGCTCTTAAGTGTTAAGACGTCTCTCCAGCCAGACTAGCCGTCATTTTGTGTGTCTCAGCCTGAGCTGGCTTTGAGATGCACTGTACCCGTCTGGCTTGTATTGTCTGTAGTCTCTGGAACACGCACCACAGCAGGTGGAAGCCCCGCGAGACTCACAGAGGGAGACTTCACACTGGGGATCATTGCAGGCTGGGCTTTGGTCACCCATAAGCCAAGTTTGATGCCTAGGGACTCTTCTGACAAGTTTCTGAGTCACCAGGAGTGTGGGAAGGAAGATCAGAGCCAGGAAGTCAGTGGGTAGACAGCGATGATAGACAGAGGAGAGCGCCAGGCTGCTGGCAGTGGAGCAACAGAGTCAGGGCTTTGTCACTAGGCTATTGTACTCTGTTGGGAACATCTGAAAACGGGGCATCTGTGGCCTGCTGATGCCAGCAGGACAGTACTCTCTGGTAGACACGGGTTACTAGGGACAATGTTACCTCCGTGACTGAGCCGGGAGGTCACCTTCAATTCTGTCCCTTGATGAGACAGTTGCTTTCCTATCTCGACACTGGCAGCAGTCTCGGTGGATGAAAGAAAATTGCAAGCTGCCCAAGGGCTATGGCCTTCTGTCAGTTTCTAAACTGGTGAGGCCTGAACTTTTGGCTTATTTTTAAATCCATGTGCTAATCGGGGAATACAGGCTTCTCATCGAAGTTAGAGAAATGGCTTCGGGTCCTTGAAATTAGTGCTCACTCCCAGACCAATTTCTTCAGTTTGCAGGAGCTGGAGTTCTAGCATCCAGCAGCCTCAGAAGAGCAAAAGCAGAAACGAGGTGACGGTTTTCTCTGGGCCGCCAGTCAGGCTCCAGATCCGTGATTTAGTGAGGAGACAAGCCCAGGTCCCCTCTGCCCTGTCCCTCTCATTTCCCGAGGCAGCTGCTTGGCCCTCAAGGCCTGAACCCATCAATCCTGGCACCTGCCAGGGTGCCAGACTAGACCACGGAAGCAAGGAGGTGTCCTACACCGGCCTGGCCAGGTCCCAGGGGCTGCCTGGGGTGGGCTCAGTGCACTGGGAAGGGCCTTTGGTACCCAGTGGGTTTCACAGGGGGAGCGGAGGCCGGGCTGGGACAGCTGCCAGCCGACAGCTTTGTTTTCTTGTGACACTTCTCTTTGCTGAGACGCCAGCTGACGAGGGGGAGGGGAGAGGAGACAGGCATTGAAAGGGGACAGGCTGCAGCCACCTCCAAAGAGTGGGAGCAGTGTGGGGCTTGGCAAAGCTGCCCTGTCACCCTCCCCCCAATCTCCTGCATCCGCTCTTCAGATCTCCCGGCCAGGGAAGCAGATGTCTTGCTGGAGATGTCCCATCAGGAGCCCCCCTGCCCACACCGGCCTCCCCTCCTTTCTGAAGCCTAGCTGAGAGGCCTGCCAGCTGTTGAGCTCCCTTGGGTGCTGGCCCTGGCTGGGCTTCGTGTGTGCCAGGTGCCAGGTGGGGTACTGGCCCTGCAGTTTGTAGCAAAGGGCTGGGAGGGCAGGGCAGGGGTACAGAAGACATCGATGGTGAGGGACTGCTAGACATTGCTATGTCTTCTGGGTTTGCATTTGGAGGGCTTTGGAAGGTCTCCTGATAGAAACAGCTACAAAATGGACTTGATGCCAGGTGGATAAGGAGATAAAGTTTTGAGCTAGACCTAAGATTCCACATAATTCGGTTATCACAAGAGAAAAGACAGCCTCCGACTAAGGTCTAATCCTTAGACTTTCTCCCGGAGACTTTCCAGGGGAGTAGAGCACATTAGTGCCAGGAGGCATTTCTCAGGGTTTCTGGCAAAGCCTTGCTCTCTGGAGAACCCTGACTTCTGCTGGGAGCCCCAAGGGAGGCTATTGGCTTCGCTAAGTCTGTGGCCAGGACTTCCCTAGGCTTGGACTCAGCTGGAGCTGCCCACTGCCCACAACCCTTCCTAAGGAAGCCATTCAGACACCTTTGTGAAGGCAGAGCAGCTGCAGGCTGTGAGGTCACCATGGTGACGGGTGATAGCCTGCACTCTCCACCTGCGTCCTGTTGTGGTCCTGGCAGGCTCTTTGGATGTAGAAGGGCTGCAGGTCAGAGCCTGCCCACCAGCTGCCCAGAAGCTGCAGCGAGCCCCATAGTGCCCTCTGGCAGCACCAACTCCAAACAAGTTCTGAACAGAGGCAAATGAGTTGGAAAGCGCTCCGGAGGATCGGATGGAGGGGTTACACATATAAGCTATTGTTCTTATAAATAAAACGAACTCATTCCTCAGGAGCCAATAAAATTCATGATGTTAGAAAGAATAGGGCCACTGAGGTGGCCCAGTGGGTAAAGGCATTTGCTGCTAAGCCCATGGACCCGAGTTCGAGCCCAGGAACCCACATGGAAAGAGAGCTGAACTGACTTTTACAAATTGTCCTCTGATCCCCACACAGGTGGCACATTCAGGCACACAGAAACAGATACAAAATAAATAAACAAATCTAAGGGGTAGGGGAAACACCTGGTTGAAATAGTCTGGTTCTACCTATCTCCCAGACACTGTGATTGCTTCCCTGTCCCTTCTTCCTTGAATCGCATTGAAAGCATTTATAAGATCATTTGCTTCCATGCTGGCTGGAGGATGAGGAACAACCTGATTTTTCAAAACTCTTCTACTATTTTAAGGCTATCACTGAACCAAAGCAACCCTGACTATTTTAGTGAGTGCTTTTAAGTGACCAAATAGCTTTTTTCTTTTAGAGTGCCATTAACAGTTACTCAATCAAATGTCAGCTGGGTGACGTAGGCTTTATAAGTTCACTTGTCAATAAAGATGAGAAGACAAAGAAAAGGAGGAAAAGCAGGGGTCCTTTTACAGTTCTCTGTGAAAGGAGGGCCAACTATCCTTTAAAAATAACTGTTATTTTAAATGTTTTTTCAGGACACCCACCTTTAAAAAACACTTAAATAAATAAAATATTTATATATGTAATATTTTATTTATTTTTTGTGTGGGTCTCTGGTAAGAGTGTGGAGGCCAGAGGACAACTTGCAGGAGTTGATTCTTCTCAACATGTGGGTTCTGGAGCTCCTCAGGCTTGGCAGCAAATGCCTTAATCTACTGAGCCTTCTCGACTAACCTAGTTCCCACAATCTCTGTTGCTCCCATTAAACCCCTTTTAGTTTAGTATCCTTTATAAAGTATTTATCAGTGTTACCAGATTCCTCATCAGGGCTTGAGCTGCTACACTGTGGTGGAATTGTTTCCTCCTATCTGAGCCACACGTGTGTATTCTTGGCTGTAGCCCAGGGATAAGGGTAGCTTGGTTATTTTGTTTCTAGTAACACAATTGCGTTATTTTATGGCGTTTTTGGTCAGCCCCGAGGATCTTTGCTAATGTTTTCTGTGCTGCACTGTCAGCCTACCCCGTCTCTTTGGGTTAATATGCCCCCTCTGTCACCTCTCTTCAAACTTTCTCACCGGAACATAATAAACACATATTAAAAACGTACATATTGTAAGAATTCAACTTGGTAAGTTTGTACACGTGTGACCAACACATTGTCTTCCCTCAGAAGTCCTTCCCTGTTCCTTCGCCATCCTTGTCTCCCCCAATCTGTACTAACCACTCTCTGTCCTTATTGCTAATGCCGACCATTCATTCTGCCTGTTACATTTTTATAAAGATGCAGTGACACATCGTTCCTTATTTTGTATTTTATTCATCCTCTTTGTCACTCATTTTCACTCCCATCGCCTTTTTAAAAATCAGATCTAGGCATCTAAAAACTAAGGTGTGCTATCTCAGCACTGACTGTTTTGACTGTGACTGACGTGGTCCCCGTGCTGCGTCAGATCCTTGAGTCAGAAGGTGTCTGTGTGTCTGTGTATGTGTGTGTCTAGTCTGCTGGGAACTGAACCTCAGCTCATTATAGGCAGATGTTTTCCACAGAGCTACCTCCCAGCCCTAGAATTTTACTTGAACCACTTACTGGTTATTTTATTCCTTTTGCTGCTAAAAATCAGCCACTTTCCCCACAGATTAAGGAGTATTCTTATACTGGGGAACCCCAGAAGACAGTACACATGGGCATGCATTTAATTTCTTTAGCAGGTTATTTTCTGAATTGATTTGGGAAGTGGTTATTTGGAGTTGGGAAGGTCTTTAATTCATGTGTGCAGCTCAGCGTTTAACCCATAGTTATGGTTCAGACATGTGCTGTATGGCAGCGCAGGGATCAGAGGCAGGGGAATGAAGTGGCCAGTGTCCCAGAGCAGTGACCCAGCCCATAAGGCATGATAGGAGGCAGTCATATTTATAACATAGAAACCTGAGAAAATGGAAGAGAGATTTTTGTAGTGGTAGGTGAGAACTTGTAAGACAATGTTTAACAGTTATTCAAATATACACATTTGTATTTATGTATCTGCCTATAGATATTATGTGTAACATGTATATATATATGTTCATATTTAGCAAACATGTTTATTATGTAATTATATTTAAAGAATTGCATAGTACTTTCTTTATGAAATTCAGGGGTGATTTTCAATAAGTAGAATTTTAAATTCAAGTGAAAGTATTTCACATCTATTATTGTGGAATTAAGATGTTGTGGCTTCCAGAGCAATTATGCATTGTTGAAGGGCTGTACTAGCTATGTTGGGCAGCAAAAAAGAGGGGCAGCATCCATGACCTTGACAGAAGTATCTGATGTGTGGGGATGGAGGGAGTTAGTGCAAGCAGCATGTCTTTTTTTGGGGGGGTGATGGTTTCGAGACAGGGTTTCTCTGTAGCTTTGGAGCCTGTCCTGGACTAGCTCTGTAGACCAGGCTGGCCTCGAACTCACAGAGATCCACCTGCCTTTGCCTTCCGAGTGCTGGGATTACAGGCGTGCACCACCACTGCCCGGCAAGCAGCATGTCTTTTGAGAGTACATCCCATGTGGCCCTCTAGGGCTGTGGGCCGTGCTTTTAGCTGCATGGAGCACAGAGCCCTTGACAGCTCATGGGCTCTTGCCTGTGACAACAGCTGCAGACTCTGTGGCTGGCTGCTCAAGTCCCCGTGGTCAGGTGGGGAAGGCAGAGCAACAGGTGTGGACAGTGCTCACTGTGAGTGCTGTCCACAAGCCTGTGGGCCATGTCATTAGACCCCATTGTTCCTGGATGCCTCCCAAGAATCCTTAAGCCACTCTGCTCCAGCATAGCCAGGCCCTCCCTGCTCAGCTGTGGTATGGATCCTGGGTCATCTCACAAATATGCCTGGAACTAGTAGTAGCTTTCCAGTTTGTTCATTGTTTGGAATCTTTTATTTATTTTTAAAATTTATTTTTAAGTGTGTAAACACATATGTGTGGAGGACATAGGACCACCTTGGGAATTGCCCTCAGGAATACTACCCAACTCCTTTGAGATTGCTCTGGAGCTCCTTGTGGACTAGGCTATCTGGCCAGTGAGGCCCAGGGATCCTCCAGTCTCCACTTCCTCAACACTGGGAATACAAACATTCATTACCACATTTAACTTCTTACATGGGTTCTGCCATCAATCAGACTCAGGTCCTCATGATGGCCTAGCAAGTACTTTACTGACTGAGCTACCGCCTCAGTCTTCACCATTAGGAAGGACTATTCTTCCTAAGATATTTAGTGTCAAGACACAATGTTCTAGATACTCTTAGCAAGTAAACTAGTGTCTGAGCCAGATAGACAGGGAGACTCTCTTTAAACTACTGTTCTTCTTATAAACAATAGGTTTTTAAGGTGGCTGCATGCATGTGGAGCTGAGGACCTTTACACAGGGTACAGGCAAGTGAATCATAGGTTCAGAGAGTGTGAAACACTAGAAACAGAAGGATTGACACCAATCTGAGAGCAATAATCCATTCTAAATTCAGCATGACTCAAGAGGTTGGCAATAGGCGGTAAATGACACTTAAGTGGTGCGAGAGTGAGGGGCTACTTCCACATCTCCCCTCAATTCCTAGACTTGGCTATTCTGACCATACTCTATAACAACACTCTGTGTTGGCTGATGGCTCTTATAGCCTCATTTGTTAGCACAGCGTCTGGTTTGAGGTATTGCCACATCCCAGAGACAGCGTCATCTCTGCAGAATGTCATCTCCCCACAGCTTCATGAGGTCACCCCACTGCAGTACCAAACCATCTGCTTCTGGGTGTCCTGGTATGTGGAAGACACATGGACTCCACTTTCTATATGTTACGATGAATGGCCCAGGTGATAGTGATGGTGTGGGAAGAGAGCCAGGAGCCGAGAAAGCAATATATAGAATATAGAATATAAATCCATTCAGAGGAAGACAAATCTTTGCCCCATCAACCCGCCACCAGGTGGCCCACTGATGAGTGCAGGAATCATGCCTCCTGTGGAGCTCAGTACTGCCCTCTGCTGTTAGCTGTGTGTGGTTGGCTCCTGCAGTCTCTCAAAGGTTGGAAGGATAAGCTGCTGCTTCTAACACCCTTGTGGTTAAGGCTGGGCACACCCTCAGGTAGGTGTTCACGTGGGTTCTATATGTCCTCATGGTCTGCACCTGTTCAGTGAAGTCTATGTGCGTGTCCACCCACGCAGTCCCCCTTGCTGCCCGTCCTCTGGCTTTGTTGAAGTTTCTAGTTTTTGTGTATGAAGCAATGCAGATCCGCATTTTAGACCGTGCTTCTTCTACTTGCAGATAAGCTGCACAAAGTGGTGCCCACTGGAAGACAGCCCATCGTATGGTCCTCTGCTGCCAGTGGATGCTGTGGAGTCCAGTCTTGCTGTTTTGTTTTTCCTCCCTTAATTAGTCAAAGGAAATTATCCGTGGAGTCAGGCACATGTCCTGCGGGAGAGGCGGCTAGGCAGCGGGCACAGAGCTCACAGGCTCATAGTGAATGCTGGTATTTTGAGGGTTCACCAGAGAACGGAATACACAACATGGCTTTAAGGGTTTGGCTCTTGTGAGTGTGAAGGGTTTGTTGAGATGAAACTTTCATGGGGAAAGGCTGGGACTCAACAAAGGGCTGCAATTCAACCCCAAAAGCAGTTTGCTGATGAATTCTTGTTGTTTGGTGGTCAGTCATTGGTTCTGCTCAAGCTTTCATGGAATCATATGAGGCTCAGCCATGAGGAAGGGCGTTCTGCTTAGTCGATCAGTTAAATGTGATTCTCTTCCAATTCACTGGAATCCACCTCTAGAATAAGATTTGACTGGCTGTCTAGCTACTGTTGCCCACCCAAATGGACACATACGGAGTTTTCTTGTGTTTAACTTTGTAGAGATAACATACTCTCATCATGGGTGGGCCTGCTCACTTACTCTTTTGGTGACCTCTGATGGGAGAATCCAGCGGTGCTCAGAGCCTAGGGGCAAGCCATAGGCTACTTTCCTGTTGGAGAATAGCGGTCAGCCGTGGAGGCTTTACTGTGAAGCGGTCAGCCGTGGAGGCTTTACTGTGGACTCTAGGGATCTCCATGCAGTTCCCCTAGATTTCTCTGCAGACAGCATTTCATATAGGCTAGAAATGTCTCTTTTACTGCCCTCACTACAGCCAGAGGATTTCTGGAGGTGGTGCTTCCAAAGGAACTGGTAGCTTCACTGGGTCAGAGCAGCCTATACCAAAGTGTGGCAAGTGTCTTTAACAGCCACAGTCTACCAAAAACTGTCTCTTTCTCTGTAATTGGAAGTGCAAGATGTCACAGTTTTTTGCACTGACTCCTGACATCTTTTGATTCTCGAGTCCTTAGAAACCTCACAATGTAGAGTGATGCCAAACTTTCACAAGGTTTATCTCTCACATCCAAAAATGCAACTGTATTACTAAGGCGTGTAAAACATGTGCTACGTCCTGCTCACCAGTTCCAGCTAGCACAACATCTATGGTGAAATACTTCTAAGTGTCTGTGTGATGTCAAGATGTTCAAGTCTTTGAAGACTATGTATGGCAGAGGGCTAGAGTGGATGTAGCCCTGCGGGAAGCCTCAGGTGGATGTGACTATTGTCCCAACCATTGGAAGGCAACTGTGGTGTTCGAAAGAAAATGGCCCCCACAAGGGAGTGGCATTATTAGGAAGTGTGACCTTGTTGGAGTAGATGTGGCCTTGTTGGAGGAAGTTTGTCACTGTGGAGGTGGGCTTTGAGGTCTCATAAATGCTCAAACCGTGCCTAATGTCTCAGATTACTTCCTGTTGCCTGCTGGTCTAGATATAACTCCTTCTCCAGCACCATGTCTGTCTGCCTGCCACCATGTCCCACCATGATGATAATGGATGATTATGAACTAAATCTCTGAAACTGCAAGCCACCCAATAAATGTTTTCTTTATAAGAGTTGCTGTGGTGTCTCTACACAGCAACAGAAAACCTAAGACAGCAACTATCTTTGCTGCTTAGAATTAGGAAAGTGAAAGAGTTTTATAGCAAGAGATCTACATACCAGGTACTAGGCGATTTGGCTTGCCTTACTAAAGGGTTCCAATAACCTGCAGCAGAATCCTGTATGATCTACAGGCATGCTCCATGGTCCATCAGGCTTCTGCACTAGCCAAACAAACATATGCATTCGTCTTTGAAGTGTCTGATGGCTTCACAATTTTCCCATTCCTCCACGGTTCTGGCAGTACTTTGGACCCACTGTCTCGGCAGTGGGGAAGAGATGGTTTTTGTTGGAGCGCCTCTTTGCTCCTCTCCTGAGGCAAGGCAAGGGATCTGGGTTTGGGGGTCTGAACAGTAAGTTTTACATCTCCACTGTGATCTTGCCTATCTGACCTGGACTTTTTCTGCCTACACATCTCAAGAAGAGCCTCAGTAGTCTCTATATCGTTTGAGCCCTGGAGAACTCACGATAACTCACCGGTACCACCCATCCCTACAAGCTGGACAACACTGTTACTTCCCAGTCTTGCAGTTCATTGGGGGGAATTATGTTCCGTCGACCTCTATACTCTGGGATCCCATCAAAATCAGGGGGCCCAATCCCCCATAACTTCCCCAGGGCCGTTTCCTGCTTATAGCCAGAAGCTGGGAAGAGCTTTCCCAGGGCACCAGTGAGCACCATACTGATAATAGTCTTATGGGCTTTGAAAGGAGTGTCCTTGGGCCCTCAGGGGACTGTGCTTGAGGAGTAGCTAAACATGCTGCAAAGAACAAATCCTTTCCAACACCCCCACTTTCCTGGACCTTCAGTTTCCTTCCCTTCAGAATTCTAGAATATTCCTTATTAATCGCCGGCCACAGTTGAGTCCAGGCTAACATTAGCCAACAACGCTCTGATGCCTCCCAGGTGCTCATGCCAGCACCTCAGATCCCAGAGCTCGAGTGAGCCCTCCTGTATTGTGAAACCTTCCCTGATTGAGTTCCATGTCCCATTCTCCATCCAAGGCTCTTAGAACTGCCTTTCTTGTCAGCTCTGCAGACTCCTGCTGATTTCCTTTCCAGGCTTTTGATGTCTAATTTCTTCCCTCCCACACTCTCTCTGTCTTGCTTATACTGAAATAAAACTGTCATCGTGGGTCTGGAACAAAGAGAGACGTGGAAGTGGGTCCTGAAGTGACTTGATAGCCAATCTGGGGCTGTTTACATGTTCTGTGTCCCCACTTATGAACAAGGGTCCCACCTTTTGCAGCCAGTGGTAAGCGTGAGAAATCTAGTGGGGTGGACATTTTTTAATGGTTCCGCTTGGCTGTCATTGTTTGAGCCAGTTTCTGGGCTTGGCCCCCTGCTCTGTGGGAGATAAGGAACTCCCTAGCAACACTCCCAAGGGGTTTGCCTTCCCACCCCTGTTCTGAGTTAGCCATTCAGGAACCTTGGTCTGTCCCTTCTCTGTGTAAGGTTTTCAGGGCTGTCAAGAAAGCCATCCTGGCATTTTACATGATGATTCGTGCCAGTAATCCCAGCACTTGGGAGACTGAGGCAGGAGGACCGTGCGTTCAAAGTTGACTGGCATATCATAGGGAGTTTTGGGCCAGCTGGGCTGACATAGGGAGACTGTGTTGGTTAATTTTATAGTCAACCTGGTGGGACATGTAAATTAGAAATGGAGGCTGGAGTCGTCAGCATGTGCGTGGTACCTGGCATCCTGAGAGACGCTAAGCTTCTGAGAGCTTAGGGGAAGGATAGACCTCTACTGCCCTTTTGTACCCAATACATGCTCTGTACACTCCAGTCTCTCTCTCTTTCTCTCCTCTCTCTCCCAGGCCATTACTAGTATATGTGGGAAGCCTTTCGTCTCCATGTTGGCGCCTCATGCTTAGAGCAGGCTCTTTTTTTCCGGCTTGTCAAACCCCAGCCTCTTAGGGCTCAGTTATCATCTCAATGAGTTGCCTTTCTGAAGCCTTCCCATGCCTTGTCTGCGCTCCATGGCAGAGTTCCCAGCACTGTTGACCAGCATGTCCCTGCCTCCCCTACACTCTGGAACAGAAGCCCATGCTGCCGTCCAGTGCCATGCTCTGCGCTGCTCACACTGTACGAACGCTGCTCTCTCTCGCTTCCCCACACTCCCCTGTAAGCATCTGAGTAGGGGGAGGTGGAGTGTGGAACAAGACAGCAGTGTCTGGAACGCCACAGGGAAGAGCTTGGGCTTGATCTTGCAGACCACGAGGAACCAGAACATAAGGTGACATGTGTGACATGGCACCCACGAGGCTGCCAAGCTCCTTCTTGTATTTGTTGCTTCACCAATTTCAGCGTTTGAGTCAGGACCAGCTCACTCCAGTTTACTGATCTTATACCTGGGGCATCACTGTGGCAGGTGATGGCCTCATGGTACTAACCCCACTCACACAGCAGGGCCTCTCTCCTGGGGCAGGAGAGGCTGTGGTGTGGACAGGCCTGGGCTCCAGGGGAAAACCAGGGTTTAGTTTACATGTTCACCAGGGTACCCATGGCAAACCTGGGGAGCTCCCAGGGGCACCCCATCCTGGGGCCTCTCCAGAGCTGTCCTGAGTAGTGAGTGCATTGCAGTGAACAGAGTGGAGCTCCTGACTCCAAAGATGTGCAAACTGGTACCCAGTAAGGCGTTTGGAGGAGATTAGAAAATTTAAATAAATATCAGACGATCTGGAAAAAAATGAACTGTGACAATTTGCCACCGGAGGAAGGAATGCCTCAGCTGTAGGCAGTTTCAACAAGCACCTGGTATCTGCAGTACATTTATAATAATGTTCTCCACAGAGGATTGCATGTGATTACAGCAGAGAGCCAGTGGTGCTGATCTGCAGTGGGAGGCAGGTAGGCCAGCCTTGGTTCAGTTTTCTCTCTGTGTGAAAGATAGAGTTAAGCGCATAACAGGCTGACTGTGGTTTCCCATTTCCCCAAGGAGGTGGGCGTGACTGGGAGCATTCTGCAGCTCCACAGCTGTCAGAAATCTCTGTAGCCTGAGTAAAAGGACAGAGTCCGGCAAGAGGCAGATTCGTGGGCACCACCGTCACCTGCTTACAGCAGGCTGTGGTGTAGGCACCTTCACATACTTAACGGATTCGCTAGTGGAGAGTCACAAGTGTGGTAAAGTGTCCCCCCAGCCAAGGGTCACGAGTGGAGCGTCTTGTCGTGCCTGCTGGTAGCCAGCTGTGGAACCTTGAGCAACTTGCCTGACTTCCTGAGTGTTCACAGTGTCACCTGGATGGTGGTGATGTTTATATAAAGCCACCTTTTCTGCTTAGTCTGATTTCTTTTTTGTCTCCTGATCCCCATAAAGTGCTGCAGAAAGCTGTGAGAGACCGTGGCCTCACACCACCCACTCAGTACACACAGTGATAAGCGAGGGTCGGATGGCAAGGGTCGGATGGATTCAGTGATTTGGTGAGACACGAATTGCCGTCATCCCTTTACAGAGGACACACACCTGACCTTGGGTGTTAGCTTCCATTTGCTGCTATCGCAATTTTTTTTTTTACAAAGCTAGGCCTCCAAACAAAACTGATCTGTTACTTTATAGCTCCGGGGATCAGAAATCACGAAGTCAAGGTGTTGACGGAGCTGTGTTCCTTTGGTCCCCTCCTCTGTCTTTTGATTCATCAGACTGTGCAACTCGAGAGCAACTGTGTGACTCCACGTCTCCTTCCCAATCCCTTGTTGTTCCCTCAAGGAGAGTTTGACTCAAGGGGCCACCAGTCTCTCCAGACCTCCTCTCGACAGCTGCACCTTCCACCCCATCGATCAAGACAGAAGTTAGTCTGAACTTGGAATGAGACACTGGCCTAAATTTAACACCGAGAAAACAAGACTCCCAAGCGTTTCTACCAGGGAGGTGTGGCACTGCTCTAGGACACCAGAGGTTGGAGAGAGCATAGGAATGCTGTGGCCTGTGTGACCTAGATTCCTCCGCGTGGTGGTTAGTTTTAACTTCCAACTTGACATGACCTAAAATCATCTGGGAAAAGAGTCTTAATGAGGCATTATCTAGATTGGCTCGGCCTGTGTGTACATCTGTGGGGAAGTGGCTTGATCACTTTAATTAATGTGGGTGGGAAGAACGAGGCTGAAAGGAGGCAGTATCATTCTCGGGCTTTGGGCTCTGGACAAAATAAGAGTAGAGAAAGTGAGCTGAAAGGAAGCCAGCAGGCAGGCAGGATAGGCAGACAGACAGACAGTCTAGGCAGACAGGCAGACAGGCAGACAGACAGGCTAGGCAGACAGGCAGAATAGGCAGACAGGCAGACAGACAGGCAGAATAGGCAGACAGGCAGACAGACAGGCAGGCTAGGCAGAATAGGCAGACAGGCAGGCAGAATAGGCAGACAGGCAGACAGACAGGCAGACAGGCAGACAGACAGGCTAGGCAGACAGGCAGAATAGGCAGACAGGCAGACAGACAGGCAGGCTAGGCAGACAGACAGGCAGGCTAGGCAGACAGGCAGGCTAGGCAGGCAGGCTAGGCAGACAGACAGGCAGGCTAGGCAGACAGGCAGAATAGGCAGACAGGCAGACAGACAGGCAGGCTAGGCAGACAGACAGGCAGGCTAGGCAGACAGGCAGGCTAGGCAGACAGGCTAGGCAGAATAGGCAGACAGGCAGGTAGGCTAGGCAGACAGGCAGAATAGACAGACAGGCAGACAGGCAGACAGGCAGGCAGGCTAGGGAGACAGGAAGGCTAGGCAGACAGGCAGACAAGAAGGACAGACAGGCTAGGCAGACAGGCAGACAGGCAGCAGGCTAGGCAGACAGGCAGACAGGAAGGATAGGCAGGACAGGCAAATTCATTTCTCTCTGCTCTTGACTGTGGGTGTGGTGTGATTAGCTGCTCAAGCTCCTGCCACTGTGGTTTCACCATAATTATGGACTGTCACCTGGAACTATGAGCCAGATAGCACCCTTTCCCATGTCACATTTGTTATAGTACTTGTCACACTAACAAATGAAGCTACAACAGCTTGGTCTGTTGAAGAGAGAAAACGTGGTAGATAATTGCTAACAAGGACTAACACTCAGAACAGACCTTGCAGGCAACTCTGTAGGCACCATAGACTTAGGGTCAAAACACAGATGGGTGAGAGGGTTCTAGAACACAGCTTCTTAAACCGTGGGAGTGACCCCATATTGAATGTGGTGTTGTGAAGAATTTGACAATAAAAGGTTTCTGAACACTCAATAGGGAATTAATTCAAAACCAGACATATCCAGAACCTGAGGTATTTTCTGGTGGCAGACTTTACCACAGCCTCCATTCTGAGCACAGGACTTTGCATAGTGCACACAATGACCATGCATCACCAAAGAACACTGCCTGGAACACCGCTCAGCCTGAAGTCCATCTGCTGAGAACTGTGATGCTTACAGGAAACACAGACTGTAATGTCTTCCTATCACTCTTCAGCGTGAAAGTGTCAAGTCGGTGTGTTAGTGCATTGTTGTGTTAGAATGTTTGAGTTAAAAAAATTGCTGTCTGAGTTAATGACTTGAGTTTCATTAAAAAATTGTTTAATGAATTTTGGCTTTGGATCAGGATGGAACTTCAAACAATTTCTGTGACCATAAACATAACTTCTGCCATTTTGGGTCTACATTTATGCAAAACATTATTCCCAGCATTGATCACTGCAAATCAAAATATCTTAAGCCAGGTATGATGGTACATGCTTGTAAACCCAACGCTTCGGAAGCTGAGGCAGGAGGATAGCTTGTAAGTTCAAGGCCAGCATAGAGTATAGTATGAAGCCCTGCCTCAGAAAACAAAACAAACAAAAAACAAAACAACAAAACCAACAAAACAACGGTGACCAAGGGGCTTGGGATGTAGTTCAGATGCTGGAGCACTCGTCTACTATACAACAAATCTGGGTTTGATCAAAACTGGGTGTGGTGGCACCTGTTTACCACCCCACTGCTGGGGAGGCAGAGGCCAGAGGAGCAGACATTCAACATTTTCCTCGGCTACATAGTGAATTCAAGGTCATCCTGAACTACATGAGCCTTGACTCAAAATCAAACCAAGCCAACCCCAATAATCAAAATATCAATCAACCAATCAATGAAAAATGTCAAACATTCATTATGTTCTGTAATATTTTAAATATTTGGCAAGATTTAATTCTTCAAAAATTTACTTGTTTATTTATTTATTTATTGTGTGTGTGATATACATGTGGCGGTCAGAGGATAGCTTGGAGGAGTTAGCTCTCTCCTTCTGCTATGTGGGGTCTTGAGGATTGAACTCAGGCTCTTACGCTTGGTGGCAAGCACCTTTATCTGCCAAGTGATCTCGCTGGCCTGAGATTTAGTTCTTTATGTAAAAAAAATAAAAGGTAAAGCAATCCATCTTTTTAGTATGTAAATTTGCTTTTGGGTTGATTTAATAACTGGTAAAATTATATGTATACCAGAGAATTATTTTAAAATGAAATTCTGTGTTGTTTATATGAGTAAGCATTTGATTTGCCCACCTGTTATATAGATCCACCCACCTAGGGTTGTATAAAAGTTTCTTAGGTGGAAGAGCATTGTGAGTGGAAAATGTTTAGGGAGTCCTGGTGTAGAGTGTGGTCAGCCCGGCCCTCAAGGCTGGAACTGAAGGTGACCCACTGCCTACAACAGCCCAGGGCATGAAGGTGCTTCTCTTCCCCTGACAATAGAAGCAAGGTTTACCCGTTGCCATGGTTTGAACATGA